>NC_056725.1:1556071326-1556263826 GCF_019279795.1 Protopterus annectens
ATTCAGTAAGTTGGGACTATCTGTTTACCTTAATGAAGTGCACAAACTTCTCGGATGCATTTGTAAATCTAATTGAACATTTATACAAAGGAACGTTGGCTTATATTAAGGTAGGAACATATGTTTCACAAAAAATACCCATTCTTAAAGGTACAAAACAAGGATGTCCACTTTCTCCACTATTATTCACTTTAGTAATGGAGCCTTGGTCTAATTTGATCAGAAACAGTACTGACATAGAGGGTTTTGAAATAGATGAAAATACAACATCCAAAATTCAACTTTTTGCAGATGATGTTCTAATTACATCAGCAGGATCTAATTCTTCTATACAGTCTCTATTTGATAACATGATGAATTTTAAAAGTATTTCTGGTTTAATATTCAATTCAGGTCAGATAACTTATTTAGGTATAATACTATCTAAAGATATTAAATCTATTATATATAATAATTATAATACCTGTTTTCTTAATATACAAAATCTTTTTAATACCTGGAATAATATGTTTTTTACTATGGAGGAGAGACTTACAATTATTAAAATGATAATATTCCCCAAGATTTTATACTTAATACAATCAATAATACTTCCACCTACAAAAATAATTATCAAGAAACTGAACACACTAATGTTAAATTTCTTATGGGCACCTAATAGACCTAGGATTGCATTAAACAAACATACTAATAGCTGGTCTCAAGGGGGTATTTCTTTTCCAGACTTTAATTTATATACTATCTCTTCTATTGTAAAAGTTATTACTTTATTAATAGGTCAGTCATATGTCACAAAATGGAAAGATTATTGGGAGCTAATTAGTATACACTTCATGAAAATCTACTTAACACATAAAAATATGATTGTAATAACTCCATATTATGGTTACTAAAGGAATTTTGTACTTCACCTATTACACCTAAACATATGGTTTGTTACCCATTAAATATTATTATTAGTTATCGTAACTTTATATTCATGCACCCTAAGTATAGGGAATGGAATTTTATTGTATTTCCTATAATGTATACTCAGGGTATGCTTTTGTCATCTACTTCTGAAGGAACTCATTTAGCTATAGATAATGATCTAAAGTACTGGTATCAGTTGATATCTGATAATACAGTTAAAAATCTAGATTTTTTAAAACAAGAATTTGATCTAAGAGAAACTTGCTGGTTAGAGGTTCAGACCTTTAGACAACATCTCATTAATAAAATAGATTTAATGTCTATAACTGTTAAAGAATCTATTCCAACACTGATTGATTACTTGATATTACATTTACAACATAAAGTTTCTGATAAAGGTAAACTTTCATACATACATAAAGTTATCAGACAAGAAACTTTTTACAGTGTAGATTCATACTGGAATTATTTCACTTCTATTAATGGGGACCCACCAAATCAACAAGATAAACAATATATATTTGAATCTGCTTATAGAACTACGTCTTCCATTGTCTGGAGACTTTATACATGGAAATTTTTACATAGATCTTTTTATACACCTTTGATGATGAATAAAATAAATAATAAAGATAATCTATGTAAGAGATGTAATGTAGAAATTAATGCTGACTGGGCTCATATGTTTTATGACTGTATAAAATTGAAAGAATACTGGAAGTCAATTAATGAATTTTGCAGGCTCTTTTACAGATAATTTCATTATTTCTAAATCTCTTATATTATTCAACACACCTGTACCTCAAAGTGTTAAAAAGGTTAAGCTTTCCTTGTTATGGTCTATTCTAGCAGTGGCTAGGAAAATAATAACAAGAAATTGGATTTCAGATACACCTCCTTCGTTCAATGAATTTAAAAATGTTATGAATATAGTGTGCCATATGGAAATAAACACAATTAGGACTAGAACAAATAGAAAAACATCTTATTTTATTGCATGGGATAATTTACAAAATTTGTTAAAAAAATTTTAATTTCAATAGCATGGTATTTTAGTTTAATTAATTGATCTGATTGTAGTGGATGTCTTTGTAAATACTTTAGTTGTTTTGTTGAATATTATAATAATACCTATTTTTAATTACTTGTATAAAATTGTTATGATATTTCTCTTATATGTTAAAACAATAAACCTGTTTTGAAAAAAAAAAAAAAGATGAGAGATGTATTTTTGTGATTTAGAGATTTATGTCCTCCCATTTGCACCCAAATTAATACCTGCCGACTCCTCCTCACTACTTAACTAAGTGATGGACTGCTATTTTCCCCAGTCACTGTCAACTAGTACACACCAAGCAAGTCATTATGCAGTAGTTTAATCTTTCAACTTTTAGCTCAGCCTGTTCTACAACATGGACTGCTATATATGCAGTTTGGCCACAACCACAAATGTCATTCACGGCAGTGTTCATGAAGAACGTCTATGGTAATTCAAGTATTCCAAACGCTTATTCATTCTCCTAAGTAACTGACAACCATCCAAATGAAATTGTGAAGGCATGTGAAAAAAAAAAAGTTCATTTATTTTTATTTTACTTACACTTTGCTGACTCGGTTAGTCCCACAAGGCCAATGGTCTCCTTTCAGGGGAGACCTAAGGTGGGATTCATACTGATTTATGAAAAAAATTGGCTGGGACAGAGTAGTCAAAAGACACTTTTCAGAGTAATCCCGTGGTGGTATTCATACTAACTATGGGAAATTTGGCCAAGAACTTGGGAAACTTCCCTTATACTTTTGGATAAGGGTCATGAAGCTTTTGCATCCACCTGAGCTACCACCAACTCAGGTAGATGGGACGTCTGTTTATCTAAAGGACAACCCACTCAGGACTGCAGCACTTAGTGCCAGTACTGGAAAATGAATCCAACTACACAGTGAGAGAATAGAACACATAGCTTTCTGATCTTCAAGCACCACAGGCAACTGTGTTTGCTACCTGTAGAGCTACTGAGATTGTAAAATCCTCAGTTTCCTAATTTCTTTTATTACGAAATGGGGAAAACTTTTTAAGGACATTTTTTGTAGAAAGCCATAATGAAAAGAAATAATCTTAAAAGGTTATCATAAAAAAGGGATAGCTAAGCAGTGTAATGTTTTCTATTTCAAGCCACAAGTGCAAATACAACTTTAGAAAGGCCATTTTCTGGAGGCTTTACAATATGCATTGAGACACCATGACCATATCGGCAGGCTGGTCCCAATCACAGACCTGGATTCATCAGAGTTTCATGACTATTTCTTTCTAATGACCATGTACAACTTGCCAGTACCCACCCCTCAGGTTTTTCCTCCTTTCTTAAGGAGGGAGAGGCCAATTAGTCACAGGGTAAATTTGAGAGTACCCATCCAGTTTTCAAGGTTTACTCTGAAGGAAGATAATTGTACTGCACTGTCTAACATAGAGAGGAAATTTATTTCAGAAAAGAGGGGAAGTACTGGGTGATGAATCTCTCTCCATTGTGTACTGTTTATCTACCAATGAAAGGTTCAGAGTTCTGGTTCTAGTATTAGCTGCACTGTTTGACTTACTGACATATAGGTCAAAGACCACTAGATCTCTAATGTCATAGTAGGCATGGCATAGATCATCCCTTTAGAGTCTTTAGGGCACAGAATACAGGGACAGAGCTTCCAGCTTCTCCTGGTAACTAAGGTTCGTAACACCAAAGATATTTTTGGTTAGGAACCATTTTCGAGTTTGTTGATATGTCAAGTGATCTATATCCGAAAGAAAGTTTTATATTCAATAATGGGTCAGAACAGTGCTGAATATAGGGGAATAGTAACATCTTTGGATCTAGAAAAAATACACCTTTGGCTATTAATACTGTTAATTAGAACAATTTCCTGATTACTGTCTGATGTGATGATCAAAGGGGAGAGAACTATCAACCCAAATGCACATGTCTCTAACTACCTTTTCATTTGGTAAGGATGTGTTATCTATAACATATGTTGTGGGCTAGTTTCCAAAAGAAACAATACTACATTTTAATTGTTCAATTTAAGCCCATTATCCGTACACCAGGTATTAAGTAAAATAACATATACAGACATACAAATATTTCAAGAACGGGCATTAATGCTTTTCTAGCCTGCCAAAATACCAAAAGAGCTGTTCCCATAGTAAGTATCCAACCTATTTTTAAAAATATCTGAACTAATTCTTGCTTTAATGTAATTTGGTAGTCTATGCCATAGCAGATGCTCTCTCACAGAACCAATTAGTACACTTTTCATTCCTACAGATTCTTCTACATAAGCTGTCTGATGACTTTTTTTGATAACCCCAAACATTCCAAAGGTAGTTGTCTCTAAATGCCCTATATACCTGAATAAGGTCACTTAAACATCTAAACGAGACACTGTACAAGTTCATATATTTTAGTCTTTCATAATAACTTAAAATTTTCATATCCATGGATGCCCTTGGTATATTTTCACTGTACTCTTTCCAGTTTATTCATGCTTGTTTTCTTACAAGGTTTCCATATTGTAATTCCATACTCAAGTTTGGGTCTAATAATGTAACTAACAAATAAACAATGACTTCATCATTTCTGATTTCCGAGACTTTATAAATCTTTTTATACAACCTGTAAGTCTATAATTATCATTAGCTAATTGGTTGATATGATTGGAAAAACTCAGCACTGGATCTACCCACATACCCAGGTCCTTAAATGAATATACAGTTTGAATTACTGTGTGCTGTAGTAAATGTTCGTCTTTTACTTCATGTCTCCCAAATCTCATATGCTCAGTTTTGATGTATTCATCAGCTTATTATTTTCCTGTGCCCAAACGGTCAATTTAGTCAAGTTATTTTGCAGACATGCCATATCTGTAACACATGTAATCAGTTTATCCAATTTCATGTCATATGCATACAGACTGTAGAACACCTCAGATGAAAAAGATAGATCAGAAAGATACAATCTAAACAAGTATGGGCCTAGGATAGAGCCCTGTGGTGTGTACACCTTGACTGTATTATATGATTATATGAGAAAAATCAGGCAAACAATATACAACTAAATATTAAATTAAGTACTGCAACGTTATTGCTCTGACTGTCCAAGTTGTGAAAATCACATAAAAGCTGGAGTTCCTATACATTTCACACAGTCACACCTCCTTTTAATAGTACTGATCAGTAAATCATTAACAAAGACAGGACTGTTTAGATAAGCTCTGGATTGTCCTCTCTGCAGTCTTTGTGAATTTACAGCAGACTAGGTCCCTTGGGATGGCTAGAATTTGCCTGTTTAAAACCTATCCCTTTCTAACAACAAACAGTGAAAATTAAAGGCAAAACAATAAAATATAAATCAAAGTAAATCTTCTTGTCTACAAGCTATCCCTTCCTTCATACAAACAATGAAAAACAGTAGTAAAATAAGTTCAAATAAGAAACGTCTCTTACCAGGCTACTTCACAGTTAATCACAACCAAAACAGGATTGTTTAGATAAGCTCTACATTTTGTCACAGGTAATATACAGTTTTTACCCAGTCAACCTAATAACCCTTGGCATTAGACCTTCTGCCCACTCTTTTAAGCAACACAAGTCAATCTTTATTGACAAATGAAGTAAGTATTTTCTGACCTCAACTACTCATTCTATCATTAAAAATAAAATATGAAATTTACACGAAATAGAAAATCTACTCTATATCTTCTCTACTGTGTTTGATGCATTTAATCGCTCAATATGTTAGGAATCAATGCTTCCCCCCCCCCCCCTTAACATTTAGAAGATGATACTGATGTAAATGAAAAATAAAATAAATAAATACATACATACATACATACATACATAAAAAGTATCAAAATAACTACTTAAACAATGGTGTTCAAAAAGGAAAGCCTGTTCTTATTTAACAATAACTACAACCAGGACTAGTCTGTTGTACCTCTGCTGCATGCAAACACTACTTTTTTTAAAGACGTGAGCTGTACATAAAGTTCATTGATTAAACATAAGTTAAGATACCATTTGAACAAATGCTCCAGGGCAATACCATCTAAATGCCATCTCTAACCACAGTTAACTCCCATCATCACCTATAATGTAGCTTACGTTCTATGCAGATACCCTCTAACTTTGTAGGATGAAAACCTTCAAATTAAACCTTCTTGTCTGGAAGAAGCATCAGACGAGTCATAATCACACTTCAAATAATATTTAGTTGCTTGAGACACATAAGCATTAAGTATTTTCAGAAAATAATATTTAGTTGCTTGAGACACATAAGCATTAAGTATTTTCAGAAAATAATATTTAGTTGCTTGAGACACATAAGCATTAAGTATTTTCAGAGATTTTCTCCTCAGAAGGTAGGAAAGTATATTCTACATATTGTCAAATGAAGTAAGTAAAAACTAACATGTGGGCTTGACAATTAAGAATCCTAAAAATAAGTGTGGTAGAGTAATACGCTTTTTTCCCAAAGCTGTCAAAGGCTTTCCTGTCCTTATCACGGGGTGTGGATTAGCATCCACTAAATATTTAGAAGAATGATTTGCCAGGGAAAACACTGCAGGGTCAGATCTGGGATTTAAAATAAAAATTTGCAAGACTGAAGAACTTCTAAAAAATCTAGCCACCTTCTTATGGGCTGCAGGCTGACTGTCAGGCATGTTGTAGGCTATATTAAAAACATCCTCCAAGGCTGGAAAAAACAGGAGAATGCTGATGAAATCCCAGCTGTAATGAATCATACTTTTTCAAAGAAACTAGAATGTCATTATGTTCCCATTGAAACAATTGTCTTATCCTAGACATGGTTTAAAGAAAGTAAATTCTACCAAGGGGTAATGTGAAGATATACTCCCCTCAGAATCCGAATCAGTTACCAGAGGAGGAAAAAAAAAACGGATTTTGTCCCCCTCACAGTCATTTCCCTGTACATCAGACAGAGTCTTCAGAAAAATGAAAAATTTAATTTTCTCTTACCACTAAAACAAGAATGAGAAGGGCTAAGAGCATGAACGCAGACCTCAGCTAAGCCCAATAACTCATCCCTATCTAAAGTAACAGAGAGTGAAGAAGATAAAAAAAAACGCAGAAAGTTAAATATTTAACAGTAACCTCCATAGAGACAGGCTGATTCCTGTCAGCGACATCACCTAGGAACAGATATTCCAGTCCAGCTAGGCAGAGAAGCATTCCCTGCTACTTCTTTAGAGATTGACAAACGTTTTCTTCCATACCTGCAACAGACATCCAAAAGCCTCAGAAGACATGTCTAGCTCCCAGTCCATAATGGCTGAAGGGACTACATCAGACGAAACCAAAGAAGATGAGTAGTCTTAAGAACCAGAAATGACTAATACACAGACACCCATTTGCAGGTGAGACAAATTAGTAACCTACTGAAGGGGCAAAGGCTTTCTGGAAATTTCTTCTGTTTTTTAGACAGAGGATGGAAGACTCAAAGACCCGGTAAGTTGTATTGTGGTAAAGCTGAGAAGGAAGCCTGATGTCTGGGTAAAACTCAGCAGTAGTCAGTAAAAGGTAAATATCAAAAAGGTAGTGTTTTAACCTTATTTACACAAAGACAAACACAACATACACTTATCCCAACCCCCTGAACACAATTTATATTTTTTTCACACAAAAAATTGGTGTAAACATTAAGCATCAACAACGTTTACACTAAAAGTAAACAGCAACCATAGTCTTCCAATTGGCAGAAAAGTCACACAACAGTTCAAAAATCAATAAATAAAATAAACTCCTGGCATAAAACAAACAGTTTAATTTAAGTACTGTTATTGTCATAAAACAAACTGCGTCAGTTTACCCCCAAAGGGGGCCTACAAGAGTTCTCTTCCATAGCAGGAAACCTTTGAGGAGCTTGGCACCCAGATAACAGATTTTCCCCAGTTCTGCTCAAGCTCTGAATGGTCTGGTCTCATGGAAGGTGTCCTTAACCTTGGAAGCTGGTTGGCTGTTATATCCTGAGCAGGAAACAACCCATAAAAGCTGAGGCTACTGCAACAGTGATGAAATGATGGGCATCACACACTGCATCCTGAAATACAATACAGTGAATGGAATGATAATACTTTCTGGGTAGAGAAGAATAAACAACATGCAGTTTGTGGTGGTAAGCATAAGCATTCATGTGTTATGTCTGTATAGTAAATAGTCTCCAGCTGGAGGTTTGGATGTGGGCTGAGAGACGGTGATGAACTATTTTCGATATAGCAGGTTAAAGAAAGTATAAAGTAACAGATTCTATCAGACTACTTACCCACCAAGGTCTCAATAAATGTAATAATATAACACAGAGAAACTGAACACACATTGTGTTTTACAAGTAACTGTCAGAACTGCAAGTATGCAAACCCACAGTGGTAGAGTTTACTTATCTATTAATTTATTTTTTGTAATAGCAAACAGTAATTGCTTACATGACAAGATTTTTTTCTTCCATGGAAAGATGATGTGATAACATTGAAGAATGGGGTACCCTCCCACCAATCTACTGAACTACAAGGTTTGATAAAGGCATATCAAGAACCCAAGTATTACAGAAATGTTAAGAAGTAACTTTATGAGGTGGTGCAGAGCCACAGTGACTTGACATTTGTTCAGTGTAACAATTAACAGCACTTGTTTATGTCACAAAATTAATTTCTTTCTATCAAGAATGGAAGGAGGTAAACAGTGCCTACCAGGGTTACAAACTAGAGCTACAATTACCTGGGGATCAAGCACCCTGGCTACTTGATTAATGAAAAGAGATTAGTGTACATGACTGTGAAAGACATTAGTGGCTGAATTTTAAACTACCCTTGCAGTTTACACAGAGGACCATTTTTTTTAAGATGAAGCATAACACATGGATGTACATACTGGCTGCTCTCTACAAATGTGCCTGGTTACCATCACATACTGAAAAACTAGAAGCCACAGCTGTCATTCAGTATATGTACATGTGTTATGAATGTGTGGAGACTTAACACCAAACGTTGAGGGTTAAACTCAGGCATATTCCATTGGGTGGTGTAAATCAAAGCAAGCTACCACTCAGTGATCACAGCTGGAAAACCCTTGGCAGAGCTTCAGGAGAGACACTTACATTCCAAAGCTTATACGTGAAATATCACACAACGAATGTAACCACTGGATAAATGGTTCTTCAGCTGTGAGATTTTAAAACACTTCTCCTGAAATGCACTCCCCAAACACAAGACAGCAAAAGGACCACATGGTGCAAACCAGCAGGTTTGTACTCAAAAGCATGATCACAGCTTTCATTACAATCACTTAGTGTTCATGTGCTTGATTACTTGTTTACTATAGTTGTAAAGTTGTACACTTCCTTATAATTGCTGGTTATGAATGTTATGCTGGCAACCCCCTCCCATCCACAAGGGGGAGGAGGGGATCAATTGATCAAGTAAACTATTTTTTTTTTACTTACTGTTCTTTTATCTTGCTCATGTTGCATTTGGTAAATGACATTTTCTGAATATTTGTGTAATGCTGTGAATTTTTAATTAATTTGTTTTTGCACAGTTATGTAGACTCCAGACAAAGATTCTCTCAGCATTCTCAGTCATGTAATAAAAGCAGTGCATGAAACATAAGTTTTATTTCTTGGGGAATGGGTAGGAAACATGCAGGATCACCTCATTATATAACCAGAAAATATATAAGCTACAGTTATGCTAAGCCTAATAATGATCTTGTCTAACAAAATAACCGAATACACAACCATGTCCAAATATTCAGTCAAGTTGGATGGAAAAGTGCTAATTAATGCTGCCCTACAGTTTAATACACCTTTTCAAGGCGACTCCAAGTGGAAATACATCAAGATTCTTCAAAAATATGATGCTTCCAAATGGCTAAATAAATCAAAAGTCTCATTCACTGCATGTCCTCTATTCAGAGGGTTTAATCAAAGGTCTTTGAGTTGTCACTCATATCAAATGCTAGTTTCTACAAATGACTTTTTCTCTTTTTGTGTGTGATTGTCAGATAGGGCAGCTGAATTTCCATGCTGCTTCTTCTGTTTTCAGCATGTTATTGTGGGTTGAACCACTACTGCTGCAGTTACATTTTGTGATGTCATTGTGTGGCATGGGCTTTTGATCTTGGTGGTCTTTGGTTTTTTTCTCTCTGATCATTGCATTGGCATATTTAAATAAGGGGTGTAATGGGGGGCATAAGTGTATGCCCCCTAGGACTAACATTGTTTTTAGTACTTTCAGTTATGTTTTGATTAAACTACATTTTTAATTGAATATTATTTTTTTGCGGAGATTCCAGTTTGTCATTTAAATTATGGACATGAACTCTAACTTTTCATCTCCCAGAAAAGAAGACATTTTCCCCACTAAAGACATTTTATTTTCAGTCTTGTTTAAAATTACAAAATGTAACTTTCCTAGAGATGTGAATCTATTGTTCGGTGCCCTCATCACCCATATTTGCCAATTATTCCACTCCAAACAGCCGCATATACCTTCTCTTCAAGATGAGTTTGGTAATAAGGACTAAAGACATCATAGTTTGGCTAATAAGACAAATTTTTCAGATGTCCTAAACTTCCAAATGGCTTGTGTCACATTTTTCTGGTGAGCATGCGGTACTACACACATGCTTCTAAGTCACAAGAATGGCACGGCATAGTGTGCAATCACTGCTGGTCCTCTGGCTTCCATAAGGGGGATGTACTGGTAAAGGCAATCCCCAAAGACTCCTCCATCTGAGAAAGGACAGCATACAGGAGACATGGTCATCAGCTCTTCAAAGACAGCTCCCCCACCTCGGATGATAAACATAGACCAGAAGCAGCACAAACATCCAGCCTCTGCACCAGTAAACTGACTACAAGTGCCACCTCATCAGTGAACAAAGGACCAGAAAATGCATTTTAAAAAGTAGCCTGAACTCCATACTTAGCAATACAAAGAAAATTAGAACAGGCAACTTAAATGGAATATGTTGGCAGGTACCGCCACAGTGCTTCTGTATGGCTAAATAAAGGTTATGCAGGAATGAAGGGAGCACAAGTAAACAACACGCAATCATAGGATTTTAATAAGCTGCACTGCTCAATAACAGACAATGGTTAACTCACACACTGAACAAGTGAATAAAACAGAAAAGTATGTATTAACAGAATGCAAGTTAAGAAGAACCATCATGTGCTCAACATCTCTTACTGTAATAGTTAGCAACCATTTTGCCCAATGTCTGGGCATGTTAAAGTGTAACGCAAGGGTGGTCAGGACTGCCACTTAACGACCTGCTTATTCCCTAACACGTAATGACCTCGTCCAGGACAAACTTCTTTCAGCTAAGCTCTTACATCATTCCCGCCTACTGTCTCCAGGTGCTAGGTCTACACTAATCAAAGGCTTGTTAGTCTGTTTTACTGAATATGCTGTTTGTATACCTAAATAACACCTCTTCATCTTATACATGTTTATAATTCCAACTCAAGCTGAATAAAATCTGCCACTGGTTCTACTCATATCAATATCAGAATTAACACAGTGCCTTAATAAGAACAAAACGGACATCTATTCATGACTGCTGTCATCAAAATCACTTGGTTTCAAACATCCTATTCACATCGGCTTCTGATAAGCTTCTGGAAGATCCAAGAGATGATGTGGTGGTTGGAGGTCTGGAGTATCTACGTGGGGATCCCTCCAGGAAAGAAGAAGGAAGCCATGAATAAAACTGTATCCGATAGGCGTAGAGGGGTATGAATCTGTGGAGATTTAGGTTTTGAAATAGTCGGGTCTGAGATAGACAGATCTGACTTCTGATACATTTTAGAAGGCTCTGATGAAGCAGCCAATGAGGACGAATGGTCAGGAAACTTCTCACGGAGCTCTTTTTCCCTGGAAGTTGAATATGACTTAACCTTGTCAAATTTGTTTGGTAGGGGTTTGAGCCCCAGCAATAAGAAGTAAAGGAAGAGGGAAGAAGACTATCAAGAATAATTTACTCCTCCAAAATGTTAAGTCTCTGAAGTTAAATTCAGACCAGACTGAATAATCCCAATCCAAGTGAGCAGGGCCTAAACAATAGACACATTCCCTGTAGGCATCCAAGTTGATAAGCTTATGCTCACAGTTAATGCACTTTTTAAATGTCATTGGCTTGTCAGTCATGCTGTACAATAAACACAATTATTTCAGGCTAGTAGAGAAACACCTGAAATGATACAGATACGTAAATACCAAAGAAACGGTAGCTAAAAGAACTGTAAATCAGCTAAAAATATTACGGGTGGAAGGTAGGAGAATTAAAAAATATAATTAAAGAAAATCGGAGAGAAAACTCATGAAAAACAGGCTAAGCGAAACTGCAAAACTCGAGAGCAGTAGGCTCTGTGTCTGAAACTGAATGGCGGCAAACAAGACCCGAGATATGTTAGACTGAAATCAAACAAATACACACAAAAAAATAAAACAAAAAAAAAATATCAAAGAGCACAAAGCACTGGAACAAAATAAAACCACACAGAAGGAAGGCAATAATATTTAATGAAGCTTCCTGGTACCTCGGCCCATGGCCTTCAAGGGAATGGAATTCCAGCAACATACAACTGTGCTTTTAAATCATCCTAATTAATTATCCAATAACATTAAATTGAATGCTGAATAAATGATTAATTAACAAATCCACTTCAAAGACATTCAGACAATTGAACATGTTCCCACAAGATTACTATTTTATGATTCCCCCTTGCTTTGAATATTATAGTAAAACAATTACCACATTCATTACAAATAAATATGATCTAACCATTCCGTTTTTCTTCACAATACAATACAATATTGTAATGAAATACACGTAAACACATTTTACCCTGACCCACACTTCTATCCTACCAAACTGTGTCCTGTATAATGTAATAAAATTCATTATACCATATAGAACATACAAAACAGCACATTCATAAATTTACAGGACACAAATATTGACCTCTTGATTTAGACCCTTTGGCCACAAAGTGCCAAAATTAATAATAAACTTGGATTCCAGCTGAGATAGTTTGTACAAAAAATCGGTTCCCCCAGTACAATTCGGTTTGGCCAAAACACTAAAGAATAAACTATTGTCAGACCCCCCCCCCGTGGTAGTCATAAAAATGAATTGCCATTGGATTCTCCAATTTACCATTCTGAATGTACCCAAGATGTTCCATTATACGTACCTTGGCCATCCTCTTAGTTTGGCCTATGTACCATCAAATAGGTGTACAATCACATCCAATAATATAAACCACCCCACATGACCTACAATTAAAATTGCCCATATCCTTGTACCTTTGATTGTTGATGATAGTCCCCTGTAGATTTATGGCCTTATGACATATCTTACATTTACCACATGGATAACAACCAAAAAGATCCCCACCTTTCAATTTTTCCATATTTAAAAGCTCCTTCAAATTCAAAAATCTGCTATAAGAAAAAGTCATCTTATCAGTAAATATATTTGAAAGAGTTGGATCCCCATGGACCAAAGGCCAGAATCTCTCCACAATCTTCCTAAGTGTATCTGAAAACGGGGAAAATTTAGTTACAAAAAATAATTTATTTCCTCTGCCATGTCCCAGGTACCAGGAAGCTTGATTAAATATTATTGCCTTCCTTCTGCATCATTTTATTTTGTTCCAGTGCTTTGTGCTCTTCGATATTTTTTTTGTATGTTAGGTTAGCACAGCATTATGGTAATGGGAGAAGCGAGAGTTCTTGGATCTGATGATCTGATAGAGTCTCAGATCCAAACCCATCAGTTGAGGAATGAGTGAGAAGGACAACATCAGATTCCATGTTACATGATCTAATGCAAGTCTCTCTTTTTTTTAATTTACCAATATACCCGGATACACCACCAGACTGTACTTCAAATATACTTCCCCTTTGTTGCAGTTCTAATGTATGTCAGATCACAACTATAAAAATAAATAAATACATTAAATACAGTCCACATACCCTTTATCTGAATAAATAAAGTATACTGGATGTCAGCTCTGTCAGAAGCAAAACAAAAAGTGCATTTACTTGTTGGGTAACTATATCAAACGGTCATGCATTCTTTCCTCCCTCTAGGTATGTACAGAAATCCACATTGTTTACTGCTCTACATTGTTTTGCCAATGAAACATCGAGTTGGTATATGTAAGGAAAAGTGTATGCATATCCTGGTCACCTGCCTCTGTATATACATTGGGACAGATTCGTCAGCTGTTGCTACCCATCCATGACATGTACAAAACCTGAGTTTCAAACTACACTGACATTTGTGGTCTCTGTACTTGAAATAATTGAAATACATTCTCCTTGAGAAATGAAGGAAGAAGGTCAACAAGCTACAGTCCCCATAAGCAGAATGAATGTCCACCTCTATGAGTCTCAACAACTACCTTCAGCACAAATCCTCCACTCAAAAGCAGAAACCTCCAGATTCTTCCAGCCAAGTCCAGAACACATATGCAAGAAACACAATCAAATGCCAATAAAAAGTTTCATGACTATGGAACCTCGACCTTCAGTATTTAGAGTTTAGTGCTTACTTAGAAACTATCACATTTTCTGTCTACAGGAATCTAGAATATTCACTGGCAAAATACAGGCAGTTGTAGGAACTCTGCCTTCAGATAAATGTTCATTCCGAACAGCCAAGTAAAGAGGAGCAGTCCAAGCAGAATTTTGCATAGGGAAGCAGAACAGTACAGCAAAAAACAATGGTCTGGTATCCATTTGCCACCAACTTGAATGTGCTACTACAAAAATATTGGCAAGACAACAACCTTTCATGAATATCATTACACAGTACCATGGTTCCAGCCTCCTTCCCTTCTCACTTATTGGCAGATGACTACTTACTGACAAATCGATTTGGTGTGGTGGTGTTCCTTTTGAAGAGGGCCAAGGAGGCGCTCTGCTTGACATGTATGGGCAGTCTATTCCAGAGTATAGGGAGTCTCTGGGTCAGGAACCTACCCCTCCAGGATGTTTTTGTTCATTGTGATGACAAGGTTAAAATCCGTGGAGCGTGTGGCTCTGAGGGATTGGGATTTCTTTAAGTGGAGCATGTCCAGCAGCTCAGGGTTTGACATGGCCTTGTATGTTAAGCAGAGATCACCTCTGAGTAGACAATATACCACAGAGTATAGCTGTAGTTTTTTTAGACGGTCAGCATAGGCATCTGCTTTAGACCTGTGATTCTTTTACTGAGGTACTTCTGCGTCCTTTCCAGTTGTTGCAGATGTCTTGTGAGGTACATAGTAAACAGGGGGTTGTACTCTATAATGGGTCTAATGAGGGAGGAGTACAGTGGGGCAATGACCTCCTTTTTTCTGGATGAAAAGCCCTTAATGATGAGGTGTGACACATAGAAGGATTTCCTGACTGTTGTGGCGATGTGGTTATCGAAGATGCGACCACTGTCCACCTTTGTCCCTAAATCTCTCATCACACTTTTGGTGTTTAGTGTACTGCCACCTATGTGCTAATTCATGGGTACATGTTTTTTTCCCAAAGGGGATAACTATACATTTCTTGGCATTAAGCTTGAGTTCATGGCTCTGGCGTCAAGCATCTGTTTCTGTAAGGCCCTTTTGTAGAATATACACATCATTTGGGGATTCAATAATGGCTCCCAGTTTGCAGTCATCTGAGAACTTTGTTAGCCAGAGTCCCTTAGTGTTGGTCTGTACTTCAGAGAAGTAAATGCTGAACAAGAGCGGTCCCAGGACTGAACCCTGAGGTACTCCACTTGTCACTTGGTAGAAGCTGGCTTTGGAGTCGGCTACCTTTACAGTCTGGGTTCTGTCAGTAAGCCAGTTGGCAACCCATCGAGTGACGTAAGGATTTATGCCCAGCTTAGTAGGTTTATCTATGATTACAGAATAGGGGATGGTGTCAGTTTATTAATATGCAAATTCTACCAGAGAGGTTTATGTCCATATTTAGGGCAGGCTAATAATGACTTTTCTATGCAGCTGTTTAGGTGCTGGTAAAGGTCAAAGGTGAATGCAGTAACCCTCTTAGCTGGGTCCATTTCCACAGGACTGTTGTGAATTTTGACCAGGTCTTCTACAAAATGAAGTGAATCTGTCCTTGGAAAGTTAACTAGGTCTGAAAAAAAGATGACCGATTTGAGGCAAGATTAACCAGGGATGAAGAAATGTAGAGTGGGGCAAAGCGGAAGCAAGATTAGTAATCCCACGGCAAGGCTATTAGAACCTTTAGTGGGAAGTTCTACAGTTAGCTTCAGCATTAGTTTCAATAACAGGAAGAAGGCCCAAAGCCACTATGTTCTGCTGTTCATGGCATTGCAAAACATACTGCTATGTTATACAAACCTCACATTGGCTCATCCCAGCTCAGCCTGTCTTGCGTTTTTAACAGTGGCAGTTGTGTTATGGGATTAACTTTTTATGTAGTTTGATTAGATGTCTTGATATTTATTTGCTCTACTGCAGCAAACGGTGCCTTATAAAAAACTTAATATGGCCATTGTCTTTATTTCAGTGTACTTTTGTTATTCACATTTCATTTCTGCATGGTTTACATGCAAATCAAAATGAGAAGCATTACGTATTGAATTTGAAATACTCATTTTCTGTTTGAATAGAGAGTCATAGAATTAGTTTTGTCTTTTTCTCACAAATGTACCAAAACAAAAGGCTGATTTATTCTTTAAGCAGTGACGATCGTACAACCCACACGCACTTCAAAGTATTGTTGCTCAATTCGCTTTATGGAAAGTCTTGTCTGCTGTATTCATATAATAGTTTCTCCCCCTCCCTCCTTTCCTCCAGTCATACTGCTGTGGCCAATCACCACTGCCAATCATCATCATCTGGCACTGACAAATGCTTGCTGAAATGTTTACTAACAGTGACTTTTTACTCCTGCACTATAGCATCTGGCAAGTTCAGCACCACAATGCATTTTGCCATAGTCTAACCATATTTATTTGGCTCATGTTGTTAATAAAGAGCTTTATTAACTTTTTATTGAAATCACAACCAAAATAACTTTACTGTTCCCCTCTTGATGTCATGTTATATATAAATTCATAGACTTTAATGGACAAATCTCTGCTCATGCATCAAAGTCTATGGATATATCACACATGCTTCTACCAGAGTAGATGTGACTGAAGTTAAAGATCACCATAAGTCTTCACTGGCACCAGCGCAGGGAAAATTAATTTCACAAGGCATTTTGTTCCTTTTTAACGAAGACTGAGAATGTTTGCTGATAGAATATAAATACTGATATGTACTTTATACACCATATTTGGTGGTGCAAAGACTGAAAAAATATATGCATAACAATAAAACTCCATCAGATTTTTTTGATGTTATTAAACAGTAAATCAGAAGAAAGTCACTAACTGTAAGGTGGGATGATATATAGCTAATGTGATTCCTTTAAGCGAGACATTAAGCCAAGATCTTCCCCACCTGATCATTCTCCACATGGGAGTTATCAAAAGCAACAGTTACCTCATTACTAAAATTCTATTCTACATGAATGACATCATTTTACCCGGAGCTCACCTCTGTGCAAGCTATGACAACTCAGTTAACCCTCTTGTTCAAAAAATGTAAAACCACAGACATGCACAACATCCATGACATTCAAAAAAAATTGCACAGCTACATAAACGCAATCTGCAAGCTATGGTCAGAATGCCACTGTAAACTGACCTGATTCAAACACATACATGACAGCAATGAAGGCTGCCAAACAGAAGACTGTTGGCATCTATGAATGATGTAAAGGTGCACATGGGATGTACTGTGCTGTTGTAATGCCCAAGAGAGTTTCATAAAAAATTTTCACTCATTAAGCAGTACAGTGAATGTAGGGTCATTACATATGGTAATGAGATGATGTTGGGGTTCTGTAGCTGCCCCTGGCAAGGGCTTAGCAGCTTTAGTCTGCATAGGTTGAGAAAGTTGGGGCCCTGGTAGCAGAAGTGCCTGCAACACAGGAAATCTGTTGCCACACAGAAGTGTTTTTTTCTACTGTGCAACACCATCTGAATGTTTGTGACTGGAGTTCTACAGGTTACCCCAGAGACCAGCCTGTTTGCAGATGATGTTGTGTTGGAGAATCACCTATGATCTCTGGAAGGTCATTTGAATGAGTACTCCATACACAGAGTACTAAGGCTACACAGTATGGTAATACTGTGCACAATGATTTACTCCATTGTGTACCTTTGTCTGTGAATTATAAAGGGATTTGGTATACCATTCCATGGGATACCAGCCCAACTCCATGGTACACAAATGTATAGGAGATTTGCTATACCATTCCATGGGGTACTAGATCTACTCTATGGTACACAATGTTTATGAGATTTGATATACCATTCCATCGGGTACCAGTCTTACTCCATGGTGCACAATGTTTATGAGATTTGATATACCATTCCATCGGGTACCAGTCTTACTCCATGGTGCACAATGTTTATGAGATTTGATACACCTTTCCATGGGGCACCAGCCCTAGTCCATGGTACACAACATTTATCAGATTTGGTATACTGTTTCATGGGTACCGGCCCTACCCCATGGTACACAATGCTTATGAATATTGCTCTGCATGTAGTTTTCAAACTATGGATGCTTGTGTAAAATGAAATACTGGGTCCGTCCATGCTTATGAAAGTCACAGCAAACTCCTATAGTGAAGCAAAGAGCCACTGCCAGCTAGCACACAGGATTAAGGCTGTAAGCTGTTAATCAGCTGCTTCTTGTAGCACAGGATTTGATTCCCTAAGCTGTCATGTGAGTACTATGTGACCTTGAGCAAATCACTTAACCAGACAGCACAATTGGGGCAACTGGGAAACTGAGCTAGCATACTCAATGGTCTCTTAGACTGCATACCTAGTAACTATCAAAGAACCTATGGAGTTTACTAGGCAAGTGGGGAAACAAAAGTAGATTGCCAGGCATTTCTTCTGTATTACATGTGCACACAGACACACCTACATACGGGCATTTTGGAAGTTGCCACTCTACCTACCACATCTTTGGAAATGTGGGAAGAAATCCATGTGACCATAGGGAAGACATGCAAACTGCACAAAGAAGGCACTCATATGAAAACTGAACCAAAGACACATGTGCCTGGAGTAGTCTATTCTAAATAAATTATTTCAGCAAGTGAATTTTCTGTAGAAAAGCTGGTTACATAGCACCATCCTGTCAAAGCCTACAAAAGGAAGAACATTATATCTGTCTCTAACAACAACAGGATAAGTCATCAGATGAAATCAGTTCTTGACCAGACTTTACAAAATATCAGGCAGTGAGTGATAGTTAAACATCTGAAAACAAGCAGCTCAGATTAAATACTTAGTGAAACAAAGCAGCAAATACAAGTAAAATAATTTTACAGATGCCTAAACCATACAATGAATTAAGATAAATGTGTACTTGAACTGGAATATACAGCTGAAAAAAATAATTTTAGGAAAGATAGAAACCACTGCCTTAGGTTGTTTAGAAAGTCTATTGACACTTCTGAAATATCTCACCAATTTTATAGATAGCTTCTGAAACAGTCACTGTCACACAGGCTGAAACTCAGCCTACTTATTAACACCATGTCCAGAAGAAAAGAAAGCTAGTGTAGTTTCTGTGATGTCCCAATCTATCCCTTGATTTTTAATGGCTATTTTATACATGGAGAGCTTGCATAAAATTTCTCTCCTGATACTGCTCCAGTGATGAACACAACATTCTTTTTCCAACCTTTGGAGATTCTGAAGATTATCTCCCACGCACAGACAACAGGAACAGTGCAAGGTTATTCTCTTGATTCGATTTTCTTGAAGCCGAGTTACTGGGCACCTACTAAGGCTTACTGCAAATTATTTGCTCCATTTCACAATGCTTTACGCCCTCTGTAGATCTACAAATATATTATTAATTATTATTATTATTATTAACAATAATAATCATAATCACTGCCTGGTCAAGCAACTTCACCCATGCTGACAATGGCTTAACCAAGGAATTGATGGAAAATGCTGCCGGGAGGGGGAGAACTAGAATTACCCACAGTACAACAGTCAATGCACACTGATGAAGTCTGATCTTCGAATGCTATCTGGAGCAAGAGCTTAACCAGATTTTTGGACAATAACTTAATAGTTAATTAAATTGTATTGTGGAAGTAAACCTCTTTTTCCCTCTGTTTTAGGAAGTGCTTCACTGATGTGTTTTGATTGTGTAAAGAATTACCCACAGGTTTACCTAAGATAAGAGTAGTTAACCAAGGCATGAAACCCGTGTAAGAAAATGTTTAGGGTCCCTGATTTACAACAGTTCAAAAAACTGAAATTATACACAGTAAAAAGAAATCCAAGAATTTTACTTGAGAAAAATTCCGACTATTACTAGGATTCTGTTACATTTGTACCTGTAATTTCAAACGATTACAAAGTCCACTATAGTTTTTTTTAGCACATCTGTATATGGAATTAAAATATATATTAACATACAGAACTCTCAATGAGCAATCTGTGATTTACCAATATTTTCCCATAAAATACAAAATCCCTGTCTCTGAAAATGTTGCTGGGAATGGGTAAAAATAATGACCTATGGTCCAGTAGTAATTGCTGCAATTATATGACAGAGTTGTTTTTTTAAAAAGCTTTGTAGCATTCATTGAGTGCAGTGATTACTCTTCAAAACTGGGTGCTTAATAAATGCTTTTGTAGTGAATGGGGCATGGCGATTACACTCTGATATTTGTAAAAGACAAATTGGTTAAAGTGCTACTGTAGCGCAAGACCTGATCTTAATAAATGTTAAAGCAGCCCTCCTTAAGTTGTTAAAATCAGGTCTCGCGCTAGGCAATCAGATCTGCCAGTAAAACAGATTTGTTTCTGCCTACTGTCTGTACCAGTGACGCCTCCCTGACATCTTGTTAAAAACTTAGAATGTTGGTCGAATAGCATAATTTGTGAGTTCACCTGCATTTTCTGAAGAATACAACGAATGAAACTCAATGTATGTCATTATTTAGTAACTTCAGTCCTCAGAGATTTGTACAAAAACAAAGATTTTATGAGGAACAGACCAAACATATGATGCAAAAATCTGGACATTCTGAGAAACTATGGAAATTTGAGAGGCATGAAAAGGTGAGTGTAAACACAACAGACTGCATTACACTGTCTGACAGTGCTCATTAGTGTTTTACAGCTTTTAAAGCCAGCAAAACACTTAGTGATTTATTTTTCCCCGGCAACTAGTAGAACATTGGGCAAATAAACTCCACGCACTACAAATTAATACTGGGTCGCCAATCATAACCTTTAATTATGTGTTCGCGCCATAGATGCCAAGATGTTGCTCTCAAGGTGAATTTCTTGGCATGCATGTGGAGAACACATAAGCAGGTTATAATCACCGACCCAATCATACTTCTCTATGTTAGGCATTTCTCACCATTGTTAAGCTCTAGTCTCATTGCTATAGCACTGACAGCAGCCAATGACCTCTTTGCACTTCCTAATACTCATCTCTGCTGGATGTACCTATGTGACAGTGCTAAGTATATTATATCATTCAAAGTTGAAATACACTTACCATTCCTACACTTGTTTTTAACTACTGTAGTTCATGAGAGCAGGTAAAGCTTCACGCAGTATACGGAATTATGTAAAGGGTCTTTATGATCATAATCCAACTTGTTATATTTTCTCAACATGGATGACAGAAAATTCATCTCGATAGCGAATATCTTGATTCTGTACCACAAAACACACAAGCTGGTAATCCTCTGTGTTCTGCTTTTTAATGTTGAACATGCTGTACTTTCATGATGCATTTTGTCTATGCAATGACAATTCATTTCAGACTTGTGCGTGATATGTTGCAAGTGCACACATTAAAACGCATGCTAATACATATAGACTTTACAACTGGTACACGTTTTGGGCCATGGATACTATGGCTTTTAGTCACCAACTTTTTAACTTTTGTGTACATTAAGATTTCTTGGAAGCTATATTATGTTGAATGGGGACTTCTAAAGATCTGTAATCTTTATGTCACCTTGCAGAGTGGATATGCAGGTATTTCTATGAGACAGCAATATAATAGTGGAAGGAAGTTCAGTCTGTTTAATTATATGGTTCTATGGATCCCTATGTGGTGATTAACTTTGTTTTACCACTGCGAAAAAACTCTGTTTAGATATTCAGAAAGAAGGTTTAGACTGTTTATTATGTGCTCTATATTATCCTTTCTAATCAAAACAGCCTGTGATCTGAAGAGCTATTAATCTTCCTACACTTACTGCTATGTGACAGAAGTCAACAGATCAGAAACAAGTTCAGTATGTCAAACTTACTAAAAGTCTTAAATACTGCAAACCTACCAGAAAGTGTACAGTACCATTCATTACATTTTTAAGCTTATTAAAAAATGAGCAGTCTACATATTTCAGTAGTCACAGTAGCCCAAATAAAGCACTTGCAAAAACTGGGCACTGTCACCGCACAAAACCACCATTATGTCCTTTTCATTTCTTCCAGAATTCTTTCCAATGTTATGAGCATAATCAGTAAGACTATAACCTCTAGTTTGCAGGGCCAGAAGGAATATTCACAAGATACTCTTCACTTATCCGATAAAGCAGTTTCAGGACTTAAATGAATGACAATAAAATAACCAAAGAGTATAACTGTATTGGTTATGACAAGAACATCAAAAAAGGCTCTGGAAGAACTCACAAAGTAATAATAGCACTTAACAGTACCGTTCTTCATTTTTACAGAGTTCTATCTGAAACTTCTTCTGGGGCTATTGGAAGCCAATGCAAGTAGTCTACTAACAAAACATTTAAGGTTTGCAACTTGAAAAAATGATGAAAGAAGGAGAAAGTACTCCTTAATTGTCATAGTTTCATGCCAAGTGACAAGTGTACTTCAATACTTCCAAACACCAAAAAATGTCTGGCAGTATGACTGTGACTCAAACTTTGGCAGTACATTGGTTCCGGATTTAACCTAATATTGCTGACCATAACCTTATCCTTGTCTATCTCCAAAACAGAGGTCTGAATTCACCTGGATTTCATATGTATTACATACTGTATGCCAACAGCAGATTAAGGCAGAAAGTGAGCTTTCATTTCTGAAGGCTTTTTAGAAGTGTCTGCTGGAAGATCCACTCACTGTAAGAATAATTGGCTAGAACTGACTTCCATGTTTGCTAACAGTCTTTTTTTTTATTTTGCAGTTAGACTGTATTCTGAATTTAAAAAATATAGACTTCCAGAAGCAATTTGTCAACAAAAGCATAACTAACAGCAACTCAGAAAAAAAAAACAGTACTTGAAATCAGCTAAAACAAAGATGACAACTCATCTTAGATTCATATTCCCTGACAAACCACTCCAAATATGCTGTGGAATTCAGATACAGGGTAGTCTGGACAGACCCCAAACTTCTCAACAATGACCACAGAAACAAACTGCTAATGAATGTGAGATAATAATATCAATGAAGTTACAAAAATAATTTAAATATATTCTTCAATGCAGACATTTATCACAGCCAAGGCACAGCCACTGATGTAACCAAACTCATCAAGTTTTACATGGAGTTATAAATTACATAACTGGATTTCTCAATTCTACTTATGATCAGTTAGTCCTAGTATGTACAAGACAGGCCTGCTTTAAGCACATAAGACTCACAAACAACACCCTCTGGACCTGCAGGAGTATTTATAAATTACTACCACAACACTTCTATCTTCCTCAAAATGTGGTACTGAAGTATAATATACCCTAATGTGCTTTTGTGTATTTCTCCTACAGTACATAAAGTCAGATTTATTAGACTCGCTTTCAGTTACATATACTCTAACCCGAGCAGCCTTATAAAGGATGAGTGCAACAGGCATACACTTTTGTCAAAACATTTATTCTCTTTCATTCAAGGGCTTCTAGAACTGCTTTATCTAATAAATCAGCATCTTAGCAGCATCCACCCACGCATACACCCTTCTAACCCTCTCACAAATATACTATTAGATTCCCATCATTCATAGTGCACTACACAAGTTCTAGCTATTAGCTCCAGCCTGTACAAAATAAAGAGTTTCTCCAAGTCTTTCTGGCATTTACTAATACTGTCCTTCAAGGTTATGTTCCCTTTGCTTCTACGTGCAGCATTTCATATCTAGCTAGAGTCAGTTCTGTCAGTCATACTATAAAATCCTTCCAGCATCCTGGTATTCAAACCACCATTCCTGCCCCCCACACCCAAAAATATATGTCTTCATTTCTCCTCCCTGCATTAGTTCTTGAACATTTTATTTTACATAACTGCTGTGGGACACAGTGATACTGTTATTAACCCTGATTGCACAGTGCATTGCCCCTCTTACTACACTTCAGTACCTCAAAACACAAAGGCCTTCTTAAAATTCTGAGTGCAGGGCTGCATATGGTTGTTTTGCAGTTCTGCATCTTTCATAATACAAAATGTTCATAGAATTTTGACTGATTTTATTTTTTATACAGTTTAGTGTTGTTTTTAAGGTGTTGTTTTCTGGTAACAACTCCAGGGTCGTGCCAATATATAATTAGTGAAAGCATTTGTTGCAACAGGTAAAGCATGGCTCTGATGTTGCTGTCACGTAGAATAATGTAGCTAGGCAGACTTTAATTGGCTATTAGTTCCTACTGCACAGTAACATAAAAATACAGATGCCACGTCAAAATGAATAGTACAGAGATGAAGGTACACAGCTGCTGCTGCTGTACACGCTCCTACAATACTCAATATCTGCAACACTTTAAGAAAATGACTCTGCTGTTCTTGGGACTACCAAGCGACAAAGCCCATAACTAGTTGCTAGTCACTATAAGGAAAATAACTTGCAGTTAAGACACTGTCTGGTCACAATTACTTGTTGCCTTACACCAAAGTAAAAACCTGTTTCATCCACCCCCCCCCCCCCCAAGTTCTTTGATGAAGAATTCTAGTCAAAGTTCCAAAAATCAGGGACAATTTTAAACATGACTCTAATTCACAAGTTCACAGAATAACAGGTTTTTCACCAACATGCATTTTCCATTCATTATTCATTCCTAACTAACCAAGCAACTAAGTAGCTCACCCTACTATTCAGGCATGACCAAAGGGCAATTCCAGGTGTACTCTCCAGTCCAGCTGGTGAATCTGGGTATCCTGAGGCAATGTTACAACTGCCTCATGTACACAGACAACCCTCCCCTCCTACCAAAAAACAGTAACATATGCGAGAGATGCAATTATACAGCCAAACTGGAAGCTAAGCTGTCTCCACCCAAGACTGGAACAGCAGTCAAAAGGAGAAGGTTAACACTTGCACCACACCTCCAGCCGCACACAGACCTACTAAAACAGCACTGGCAAACAATACACAAAATCATACTCGGAGGCTCTAAATAAAAACCTACAAAAGCATCAGAGACCTCCAAAGCAGACACCCAAACAACCTGCACCTCCTGTTACAAACCACACAACACATAAAACACAAAATCAGTGTGCCGCAGAATCACAGCCCTTAAGGCGAAATAACATACCTAAAACACTAGTAATAGGTGACTCTATAGTCAGGCACACTGACGTCCCACTCACTAGGCTGGACAAGCAGAAGGTTACCGTTAGCTGCCTATCGGGAGCCAGAATCCACCACATAACACAAACACTCAGGTCACTCCAGAACAAATACAAACATGACTCTGTCATTGCTCATGTTGGTGCGAATGACATGAGATGTACATCCCTGGACTACATGAAAAGAGACATGGAAGAGCTCTCTGATCATGTAGCCCAGGCTGGTATGGCCCAGGCTGGTATGACCCTGACCCGGAGTAGCATCCTGCCCTCGCCAAGAATGATACCTCAGTGTAAAGAAAACATGATCAATTTCAACAATTGGCTAAGCTTCTGGTGTCATTCAAAGGTGATCCAGTGTCTGTCAGCCTGGGACGACATGCTTGACAAGCCGTGTTGCTTCGCAAGAGACGGCTTGCACCTGTCACCCCTAGGCTTTCGAATACTGGCAAGGCTCTTGCTGCCCCCATATAGCCTTTTTTAGGCAAGGCTCAAAAGTCAAACCCACCTCCATAAACAGCACAATTAACAAAAAACTGAGGGTTATGCTACTCAACGCCAGGAGTTTAAATCTCAAAATGCACGTGCTCGAAGCACTCCTCAGTATGGAGTACATCGACATCTGTGCAGTAATAAAACCTGGTTCAAGGCTCCAGAGAGCACCCCAGCACTACCGGGCTACAACTCATACCACACGTTTTGGCCACAGAACATGGACCGAAACACAAAAGGAGGGGGTGTATCCACATTCATCAAGGATACCTACACCTCCAGGTTAGTGGTGCAGCATGATACCTCTGAGACCATCCATGTGCAACTAACATTGGGCAAATCTGCAATGCAAATTGTGGCCTGCTGCAGATCACCCTCCATGACCCAGGACCACCACTCCACCTTTCTGGAGACACTGGAAAACATGAAGGTCCTACCGAACACCCTGATATTGGGCGATTTCAATTACCCTACCATTCACCATTCACTGGGAAAACTACTAGAGTACAAACTCCCAGGCCCAGTGCTTCCTGGAATTCATCAACTCAAATGCCCTGGATCAGCTAGTAAACTCCCTACCAGAGGTGGAAACATACTGGACTTGGTCATCACCAACATGGGCGACAGGTGTTCCATACCAGAGGTTAACCCATCACTGGTTAGATCAGACCATAAACTAATCACTCTGGATGTCCACACCCCACCACCACCCCAACCAAGGAAACCACAGTAAAAAAACTTTTCTAAAGCAAACGTTACCTTACTTAAGACAGAGGTGGTAAGTTTCACAGCCCCCACGCTAAAGGATAATGCTGCCCAAGATGCAGAAACCTTTACAGATGCACTCTATGAACACGTACAAGGATGCATGGATTGTGCCATCCCTAGCAAAACCAAGACTCACTCCTCTAAGAGAAGGAAACCAGTTTGGTGGACCCCTGCCATAAACAGGCTATACAATAGAAGAAGGAAACTAGTTCAGGAAAAAAGCAAATCCCAAGAAGAAAAGACATCTCTGATCAGTATCAGTAAGAAACTAAGGTCCCTCATGAAATCATCCAAGACTAACTTCGAAAGAAAAATAGCCATGGATTCAAAAGATAACCACAAAGCCTTCTTTAGCTATGTTAAGAATCTAAGTGGCAACTCGCAGATATGCACTGAACTAGTACAAAATAGCACAAAATATGCTGAACCTACTGATATTGCCAACATCCTGGCAGATAGATTCAGTGCAAACTTCACCCACCTCTCACCTCCAAAAGGGCCCACAGCAATACCGAAAAATGTAGTGTCCCAAAAATCACAAGCCCTTTCAAAAGCCAAAAACACAGTGTCAAGATGGGACCAGATAATGTCTCAGGCTGCGTTTTGCATGAACTACAGAACGAACTAACCCCCCACCTAAACATGCTGTTCAACCTCAGCCTCTCCACAGGCTACGTGCCCATAGAATGGTGCATAGCAACGGTTATTCCTCTCCACAAAGGAGGGGCCACAACTGACCCTGGTAACTATCGCCCCGTAAGCCTGTCTAGCCTGGTCTGCAAGGCTATGGAGTGCATCATCATGGAATTCATTAACAAAGACATTGGGAACCTCCAAACACTTGACCCGACTCAGTTCGGCTTTGTTAAGGGCAGATGATGCCTACTAAACCTGGTTGACTTCTTTGAGACACCAAGGCCATTGACGAGGGAAAGGTGGTTCACACAGCCTACCTTGACCTCGCCAAGGCTTTTGACACCATTCCCCACTCGAGTATTACAGAAAAACTCACCAGCCTGAACATAAACCCCTACGTCACGAGATGGGTTGCCATCTGGCTTACAGACAGAACTCACACGGTAAGAATAGCGGGCCCCAGGTCCTACTCTAAACTAGTCACAAGTGGTGTCCTGCAAGGCTTGGTCCTGGGACCCCTACTGTTCAGCATATACTTCTCAGAAGTACAGGCAAACACAGGAGGACTATGGCTAACCATGTTCACCGATGACTGCAAACTGGGAGCCATACTTGACTCTCCGGCTGACACGGACATCCTCCAAAAGGGCCTTACTGAGATGGACACCTGGTGTCAACGTCATGGCCTCAAGCTAAATGCCACAAAATGCATAGTCATCCCGTTTGGGAAAAACAAAACACCCACGAATTACCACATAGGTGGCAGCCCCCTTAATACAGAAGAGGTAATAAGAGATCTGGGGACCCAGGTAAATAGTAATCTCTCCTTTGACAATCATATTGCCAAAGTAGTTAGGAAATCCTTCTATGTGGCCCATCTAATTACGAATGGGTTCGCACCTAGAAATAAAGAGGTTATAGTGCCCCCTCTACTTGTCACTCATTAGACCCATCATAGAGTACAATGCCCCATTTGAGATGTACTTCACAAGACACTTCCAACAGCTGGAAAGACCACAAAAGTACCTCACCAAGAGGATTACTGGCCTCAAACATATGTCCTATGCAGCCCGATTGAAAAACTCCAACTGTACTAAGTGACATATCGCTTACTCAGAGGTGATCTCTGCCTAACTTACAAAGCCATGTCCAACTCAGAATTGATGGACATGCACCACCTAAAGAAATCCAAGTCACTGCGAACCATGCGCTTTAGTGAGCTAAACCTCGTCACAACAATAAATAGAACATGCTGGAGGGATAGATTCCTGTCACAGAGACTGCCCATGCTTTGGAACAAAATTCCAAACTACATTAGGCAGAGCCCCTCACTAACACTCTTCAAGAGAGACCTTGACGAGTGGATGGGGAACAGAAAATACACCCCTGTGAATCACTTCATTGGCTCTGCTTGACAAAGGATCAGTTAATTAATCAATGGGGCAGCGATAGCCGACACATTCTGGCTAGGCTTATAAATGCTCTCGGGCAGATAGTCTAGTACCTACGTATGAACCTATTAAGGCCTACAACACTGATGTTTGAGATTACTGACTGACTGTATCTTAGTTATAAAATCAAAACTTTTACATGGAACAGGACAAAAAAAGATACAAAATCAGGAACATTCAGCAAAATCATGGTTTTATTCCTCGAGATATGCAGGCTTGAGAATAGAGTACGTTGCCACAGAAACTAACACTGCTCTGACTGATGGCCTCTAGCCATATGCTACTACGGGTAATGAATTCTTATTTTTTATATATTTACTCACATTTTTTAGCAACATTTAATTTGCTTACCCCCTCAATGCACGTGTGTACGCAAACACTGTACCATAAATGGAGTTTTTTTCTTAGTAACTAATTATATACTGTTTTGCTTACCCAAAGTCTCACTTTAAGTACTACACTTTAATTCAGTGACCATATGACATTAAATACAAGGTCTACTGTTAGTCTGTCAGTACCTCCGTGTTAACCGGTATTCAAGTTGTCTTCTGTTCCCTTACCTCCATCCCAACTAAGATTTTGGAGAATGTCTACTCTCCACAGAACTATAATGATTGGCTTACACTGCATCAGCTTAACCTGAAAATGCACAGTATTAAAATATAAACTACTTAGAAACTTTGTCATAAAACATACACAGTATAATCATATACACTATTTTATTTATATATATATATATATATATATATATATATACACACACACACACACACACACACACACACACACACACGTATGTGTGCATACATAAATGCACACACATATATAATTCTGAAGAACGAAAGTTCACTACTTGGAACTTCAAAAGTACACCCACACTAACGTGAAAGTGCACTTTCTAGTGAACCCACTAGACCAAACGGGCTAGCAGTCACGGACCTTAGGGTTAGGGCACAGGTTAGGGTTAGGGGATAGTTATAGTAGGGCTATCCCCTAACCTTGACCAGTGCCCTAATCTAGTCGTGATCTCCACAGTGGAAGACATTCCAAATTGGGCTATGTACTCCACTGTGGTGTGATAGTCACGGACCTTAGGGTTAGGGCACAGGTTAGGGTAAGGGGAGAGTTAGTAGGGCTATCCCTTTACCTTGACCCATGCCCTAACCCTAAGGTCTGTGATTATCGCACCACAGTGGAAGACATTCCAAATCGGGCTATGTACTCCACTGTGGTGCGATAGTCACGGACAATAGGGTTAGGGCATGGGTTAGGGTAAGGGGATAGTTAGTAGGGCTATCCCCTAACCTTGACCCGTGCCCTAATCCTATGGTCCGTGGCTATCGCACCACTGTGGAAGACATTCCAAATCGGGCTATGTACTCCACTGTGGTGCGATAGTCATGGACCTTAGGGTTAGGGCATGGGTTAGGGTAAGGGGATAGTTAGTAGGGCTATCCACTTACCTTGACCCGTGCCCTAATCCTATGGTCCGTGGCTATCGCACCACTGTGGAGGACATAACCCGTTTTTCAATGTCCTCCATTGTGGTATGGTAGGTTCGGTCTAGTAAGCTTAAGCGAAACTGCACTTTCGTTAAAGTGCGCTTTCGCTTAAGTGGGGATGTACTTTCCCATTTCGAAAAAGTGAATTTTCGTTGTAGGAAAGTACACCCAAATAGACATATAGACAGATAAACACACACATGTCTGTGGGCCCATGCAAGAACACAAATTTGATAACTGAGTGTCTGGGCTCATCTATTGACCCTTTTCAGCCATGACACATGCTCCAAGCAGCAGCAGTACACTGTAGTAATATACACCTACAGAAATAGCAGATATTTCTTTAAACAGAAGTGTTGCACATTTACATTAGAGAATGCAGTCTACCGTTTACAATTAGACATTTACAACAGAATTATTTATTTGCAGAAGTATTAACATAACAGTAAGGATGGTATATTCCAAGTCAATTCAGCTCAAGAAAGAATGCATGTAGGAAACAGTACCCATTTGTGTATTGTTTTACTCAATATCCCTAAAGCATGTGAAGATGGATTCTTTCACAAAATATTCTTTCATATCTGTCCGAAAGTCAGTGAGTGTTTGTTGTTTCCTTATCTTTGAAGGAAGATGTTTCTGGACAGCTTTGTAAATGTTTTTTACCCTTGATTCCCACAGGAAAGAGTGTATATGATTTTTTTCTTTAATGGACAGTTACTGACAGGTAGCATTTTAGTGCAGCAGTATGTAATGATAATGAACTGCAAAGTTTTATGCTGTTGGTATTTACATTACTCAGATTAGGTAAAAGACTGGGTAAATTAGTCTGTAATGTTTTAATTGGGGTGCTGTTTTGGTGTGGTTACAACTGAGCAAGATGGCTGATGGTGAGGTTTACAAGTACTGCTTTTTCTCCTCTGTTGCACATCTCAGAGTTATTATATAAAAAGCTGTGGGTATAGGGGTGCAGCCCCCTGCATGGGTACCTTTTAGTTTGCAGTAACCGTTGCTGTCAATGACTTCAGATGGATTTTTAGATATGGTTAGCTTCAAAAGTATTAAAGAGGAGAACAAGCAACACACTTTTGAAAAAGTACTTTACTATCAAAAAAGCAGAGTGCTTTTTTCTATACCTTTGACTCCTCAGGCACCTTTGGCTCAGTGGTTTAATTTAGCTCTGTTAGTGGCTTGGGCACCTGCTGGAGATGACTGGGAGAAAAAGGAATGACAAGCAGCTGCATGGGGGGCGGGGGTCAGGCAAGGTACAGGCACCAGCGATGATTGATACTGCTGCTGTAGCCTTGATCTAGTAAGAGCTTGAATTTAAGGGGCACATCACAAAGAAGGAGAGGATGTTTCCCCTCTTGACACCATTGCACATCCTTTGTCATGACATAACCCAGTGGGGGTTATGGCTTAAGAGAAAAAGCTGATCTTGATGCCACAAAAAGACGGCTCCTCGTCTAGCCCATCCCACTTGGAGACAAGTAGCCGCTTGAGCCTTCTCCTATGTAAACCTCTCCAGGAAGGGAGAACCCTCCTAGCATGGGACACAAGAGGGGGGGCACCAATACAGGGGGACCTCAGAGAGTGGGAACATCTGCAGCTGGCACTGGGGAGCCAGATAGCAGCAGCTAGCAGTGAGAAAATAAGAAAGTCAAAGATATGCATGAATGCAATCACTTTTTTTTAGCAATGAAGTACTAAAGTACTTTTCACATTTCCATTGTATATCCTCATACTTGTTTTTTAATCTTTTGTATTTTTCAGAAAAATATTTTTCATTTCATTATTCAAAGCAGATGTTGCTTGCTAATGCCATTGTTTTGTGAAAATTATTGTAAGACCATGATGGTAATTTTGTAGCGGTTTTTACAATGCCCATATTTACAAATGTACAGTATACAGGATTTCCTCAAAAGACAGATATTATTCATACCAGTTGTTGCCCAAATCTTATACAGTCCTATTTACACAGAAGAACAAATGTAAAACAGACAATTATTTATTTATTTTTATCTGAAACAGGAAAAGCAGAAATCATTGACAACAAATGAGTCCATGAAAACAAACAAGGGATACCTTTAAGGAAGCCAACATCTCATTGTAAGCTGAACTTGTCAAGACTCAGGATTCAGCACCTTTACTACGCTGTAGTGCCACCTCAAAGGTGGTTGATAATAAAAGAGGGACATTACTTGTTTATTGTTTTCATCTCATTGACTCCCAAATTAGTAACAGGAACTTTAAGTATCTCTCATAAATCCAAACCGTTAATATATTACACTATTCACTGCTAGTTCTTACTATAATCATAAATTACCCCCACTGGGAATTATGAGTAAGGCACATTCTAAAAGCAGGTCATTACAAAAATCATACCAAAAGTTTCCTTTTCTTTATTTTCTTTTCTCATTCTTTCATTTTCTTGTTTTCTTTTTATTTAACACACAATTTTCTCTCTGTGTAACAACTCAGGCCTGTGTCCCTTTAAAGCAAAGATGCTGATCTAAAAATGAGCAGCTCAGCATACAGCTTCTGAACATTTTGTTTTCATAGCCCACATTTCTAGCATAAAAGAGCTTGTATAACTTATGTTTGACACATTATGTATCCCTGACTAAGGCAAAAGGAACATTACTCAGAACCAAACTCTTAATCTTTGTTAACATGTTTTGCTTTATGCACTGGAAACACAAGCATGCAGATGGTACAAAAACACATGCAGGTTATACACACATTTATTTATATTCTCGGTTTTACAGCATTAAAATTAATTATAGTATAGATGAACACATCACAGAAATTAAAACTGCTAAAAGCATGAAACTTAAGTCATAGACCAACATTGGTATTTACGTTGCACATTACTAGTAAATAAATACAGTAGACTTTTTACATTTAAATATTTCCTTTGTAAAACAACAGAAGAAAAAAAAAAAAAGAAAAAACATCTACTGTAAAGCATATTAAGATATGAAAAGGTTAACTACTAGAATATAGCAAAGAATTCAGTGAACCTCCTGAAGGGGAAAGTTAATTTGGGGATGCAGATGTAAACAGACTGTCACAAATGTCTGTCTCCATGGTAACCCAAATACCCCTGTGTGATAGGAGAAAAGTAAAATGAAAGTGAGGAGCAAACAAAGCCATGCTTGGTACAGCTCTGCTGAAATCAGTGCATTTAGGTAAAAACCACTAGCACACAAAGGCATTTCTGTATAACTGAGGGCTGTGCACAAAGCACTATTTTTGGTTACCATAGAAACAACACCTAGTATGTCAAATGAAACAAAGATGCTGCTTACATGTGCCCTGAAAATTACTGTCAGTTTCAGTTATTTCAAATTTAAATGTGTGTTCTAAACTCTTGAGAAGCAACACACAGTGGCATACATCTTGGAGCCAATTTGCCTAATTCTGCACACAGCATATTTGCTACTTAAAAAAGAAAACATGCACAAACATGCACACTGTTTCTCTCCATTCACAGAACAGCATGGCACATCTTCCTTGCTACAAACCTCCAACAGTCAGAAAGGAAATGAAAACTAGCAGCAAGCTATGTGACCCAAACATGAATTAATTACATACCTTCTAGCAGCCAGACCTTGACACATCTATCTTAAGATCCACAAGCAGCAAGAAAATGGCAGGATAAATGACTGGGGAAATAAAAGAAAATAAATGTGCAGCAATAAAAAACTGTTAACAGTTGTTCTAAGCTTCAGTCACCCCACTCTAGAAAGCTACAGCCTGACTCCACCCAGGGGTGGGCCAAAAAGAAAAAACCCTCAGGTGACGTCTCTCCACATTATGTCACTTCCTTTAAAGCAATGATTAAGCAGTGCTGTACACTCCAGCAGTGTTTTTTTTCTCTCTGTCTTCTTTCTCTCCGAAAGAGGAAATATGTATTGCATTTACTTCACATTTGTCATAACATAGTAATGAAACCTTTGAAAAAAGGGTTAAAGCAGAACACTGACTGTAGCTGTAAGGAACCATTACCTTCTCTCATTATCTAAAGAAAGCATGCAAACTGTTGCTGTATGCAACAGGTTGTATTTCAGGCAACAGATGTTTAGCTACAGAATTTTCTTTCATAAGGTGTTGTCAACCTGAAAGTTTCAACAACCAGAAAAAAATCAGATGTGAATAGCAAGATGATTTCAGCTACATTTCTGTACATGTGAAAATTTTGTATGTGATTTGACAAGCCAAGAAAATAACCTTGTTACTAAACATAAGGGCTCTGGGGCACATTGAGCAACGAATAAAGACTAGGAAGGTGTAATGGTTTACATGAACTAACATGAAAAAAAAGTCTGTTTGTAAACTTGCTCAACCAAGAGTTTCACTCTTTCTCTTAATAATATTCCTTCCCATGGCACTCGGATGGTGTTTGCAGAATTCATTTGTTAATCATATAAGTCTTCAGTCAGTACGTGAGATGCAAAGTAGAGAATAAATGTATTATGCATGTATAATTTTTATTAATCTTGTAACTAATGTTTTGGGGAGTGGGGTGAAACCAGATATGGAGGGTACACATAAAACAATATACAGAAGGTAAAATATACAGGCTTCACACAGACATAACAAGAGGTTTCAACTGAAGTCTGCAGATGTGAGGAAGGAACCGTAACCACTAAACTGCTGTGCTATACTATTGTTAAATGTACATTGTCGAAATCCATTAGAAATGAAACAGGACCGGCCTTTGGTCAACTGGTGCCCTAGGAAAAAGGTCTCCACAGCGCCCTCAACACCACTATGTGCTCCCATCCTGGTCTATGTACACCATATAGATTACTGGAAAAGTGCACCTGTTAGAGTGGCACCCTAGGCGGCTGCCTAGTCGACCTATGCTTAAGGCCAGCTATGATCTGAAATGGTCCCTAGGATGACTACACACTCTCTTACTACTTACTACACTTAAAACAATTATCTTGCTGACTGATTTGTGTTATTCTTCCCATGTGATAGTCCTTAAAAAAAAATGTTGACCTTTCTCCATATTGATATAATCACGTATACCTAGATTTGACAACAATATTTTCCCACATTTTTTATTATCCGAAAACAATACATAAATTAATATACATATCAATGAGACATTCTATTAATATTTTTATATTCCTACCGTATCTGTACATATATTCTCCAAAGAACTTCCTTATCACCATTATCACCATACCACCGAGTTTCTGTCACTTTCCCAGACTTGGCCCACTATTCTGTCAATAATAAAGTACTAGTCTTATTTTCCTCTCAGACCATCTTCATCTATCTATCTGTCTATTTCTCTATCCATCCATCAATCCGTCTACCTAGTTAAGGCCTAGTTAAGCAAACTCTCTATGTACTTCACATTGATTGCTTATCTGTCTATCTATCCATCCATCATGCCATATACCCAACTAAACAATCTCTATGTAGTTCACATTTTCCTTAAATGTATTCACTTTGCCACCATCTCACTCCCTTATCCAATTGATATATATCTCCTTTAATCCAGCTAGTGAAAAACATAAAATCAACCTTCTCCATCTCCAAACTACCTCTCCCTTTATCCCCCTCTCTTTCAGAAATACAGAATGCCCAGAATCTCTGCATTCTCTCATCATAATTCCTTCCCACTAAGTACCCTTCTCTCAATTACTAACCCAGGCTTGACTGTAACACCTATGAAAAACGTTCATGTGTCTGTCCATACACAGGCCTGTCACTCTGAGCTTCAGACGCATTATTTTTAGACTATTAGACACATTCCTCCTTAGTCTTGTTATCTTGTTATAACTGTCCTTTTATCCTGTGTGCACAAACCTCTTTATTTATTTAACATTTGCTAACCGGGAAAGTCCGACTTGGAACAAAGCCAATTTTCAGACGAGGCCCTGGGAGAAACACTCCAGATGCATATCTTTCTAACATGGGAGGAAACTGGAGCACCCGGAGGAAACCCACATGAACTCAGGGAGGACATGCAGACTCCACACAGAAGGCACCCCAGCTGATAATTGAACCAGAGAACTTCTTGCTGTGAGGCGACAATGCTACTGCTGCACCACTGCGCTTTATATAATTCCACACCTTCTTTAAGCCTTCATGTTCCACATATGGGACAGCTTCTTTCTGTGCTAACTTCTGTGAAGATTGGGTGAAGATAGATGAAGACTGCCAGCCTAGCCAGATAGAATTTTGGGGATAATTCTGTCATCTGTAAATATTAATGTAAACCACAGGCTTCTTGTCTTAAATGGTAAAATAGTGTTACATGTGGAACTGGATAAAAATGTAACATCAGTGCACTCTACTGACCAAGTAAAGCATGTTGTGACCCTTTGATGTTAAAACTCGGAGCCAGGAAGTCTAGAGTGAGGCAGCCTGCCTATTGTATTAAGGCCAGAGTTAATGGCCAGAATTTGCATGCATAAATGTCCTTTATTGCTCTGGTTTCTGCCCAGAGGTGAAGAATGTAAATGGAGTTTCTGTTAGCCTGGGAACCCAGGGAAGTGTGAAGAATGATGTAATGTGAACCAGGAATGTGATTTTAAAAACAGAGAGAATCAGAGAGCATTAAGGATTTTGTGTCTTGACCATCCGACTCACCTGAACTGTCTTGCTTTATATGTAAGTTTATCTTAGACTTGTGTTTTCTCTTAGAAATAGCTAGAAACTAGAAAGATTAGACTAAGTGTTTTCTGTGATGTCAGAAATGTACTACTGAATTATTTTAAGTATTTCTCTGTGATCTCTGAACTCTTGACTAGCACTGTGTAGTAAAAAAGTATTGTCTTGTGTTTTGACTATTTGTTATTAAATATTTTTAAACCTTTTCAACTGTGGATGTTTTTGTAGAGATAATTTAAGCTCTTTAGAGTACTTGCATGCCTTTGGTAAAATTGTAGAAAGCCACTCCAATAGCTTTAGCCTGGGGCTATACTACTAATTGGATAATAATATTGCACAGTAATAATCGGACACCCTTTTAAGGGCCTTTGAGTAGCTGATAAATATTAGTGGGTAGTGGCAGCTGGTACTACCGTATAGTTTGGGGAAAAGGGACACAGCTGGAGAACCTGTGCCAGCCTTCCCCATGAGTGTCTGTGTGGTTGTATAAACTCTTCTCAAAGTGTGTGTGTGTGTGTGTGTGTGTGTGTGTGTGTGTGTGTGTGTGTGTGTGTGTGTGTGTGCGTGTGTCAGCTACTTGGGCAGGGACAGAGAGGGTGCTGGAGGTTTTTGCTTGCCCACTAGGCTGAGATCTGGACCCTATAGCTGTGCTAGTGAGGAGTCTTATTGGGGACCTGGAGAACAAGGGCGTGACCAGCCCCGGACTGATTGTGATCTCTGTGTGCTCTTAAGGGAAATGACACTTTACTGTGTGTATTTGTTATCCTTTCCTCCTATATGAGATGCCCCTCACTGGTGTTAGTAGTGAGGTTTGAGGCTCCTTGATTGCTGGGACAGGGCATGGGCATCACAACTTCCCTTACCTTCTGTAGATCCTACAGTACCCAGACTCCTGTAAAAGTATTTTTTACCTGGGCATACTTCAGACATTCCGCTTTTTCTAGCATGAACTGCCTGCATAATTCATTGATCCACTTTACTCCAAACATTGTCTTTCCTGTTGCTATATCCACTATTCTCCTGATAACACTGTTTTCTCACCTGAGTACATACCTCTCTGTTGTTCAGATTTTTGCAGAATGGCTAGACTTTTTCCCCATATTTTTGTCTGTTCCTTGAAAAATTTGTGGATCACTGGCAAATCATTGAGAATTGAAGTTATCAATCAATAGTAACCATCTAAGTTTCAGACTTCATTCATACCCTTCAAAAATGCATGCTAATGTGAAACCTGTTTTTTAGCATTTTTTTATGTTTATAAGAGCAATATTTAAAACATTTCCCTGATTTTGAGCCTTTGTTACTCCATTATTTTTGGCTTTGTCCAAAATTATTGATGTTGAGAGGTATTCCTAGGTATCTTCATTAAGGATTTTAAGATAATACCATAAATACTCCTGTACAATTATTTGCCATTTTACTTGCTCACTTTCCCCATCTATCATCCCTTACCTTTCGCCCACTTCAGTCCCTTCATTTCCTTCTCAATATTAGTCTATGCAACATTCATAAACATCACATACTTCTTCAAGGCTGGATAAGTAATCAAAATGACTCAAATTTACTGCAAATCCTGCTTGATACCATGGGTGGTATACAGAAGTCTTTACATATTTTATTAGAAGAGAAGATGAGATTTGGTCCTACTACTTGTGAACAACCTAGTTCAGATGATGACAGTGTTACTGTGGTTGGAACTGATGAGGAAGTTCCACAGGAGACGAATTTTGGTGAAGCTGAGTATAAGGATGTAACAGCTGTTTTGAACAAACAATCTGATCCATTTGCAGGGGTAGGAAAATCTACAGCCTACTCTTCTAACGAAAATCTGAGTAAGTACAAAGACAAGTGTACTGAATTGAGTAGACTGCTTACAAAATTTAAAAGGGTGGATCTTGAAAACAAGTATTTTTATAGATGCATTGAACTTAAACTGGTTCCAAAGGGACTTGAGATTTTTTAGATGCCCCAACAGTGTAAAAGCATCCGATCCCTTTTTTTCTATATTGGTCCAGTTTGTCAATGACTCAGGGCTTGAATTCTTATGTTATTAATTCAGAAAAATCAATTAATTATGAATGAGTTGAAACAAGAATAATTGCTTTAGATTCCGAATTACATTTTTTTGTCAGTGAATATGACAACATGTTTGTCCAATTGGAACACTTGGAATCTATTATTACTACTTGTAAAAACAAGAAATTATTAAGGGATACCTTGGCTTATGAACATCATAATGCATATGTTTTATTCGATCCCCTGAAAAAGAATAAGGATCATAGACAACTCTCGGACCAATGTACTTTTAATATAAATAAGGGCTTGACTCCTAGTATTGAGAAAACAGCAACTCAGAGATGTCCCCTTAGGCATGATGATGTCAGCATGAACTCTGAGGTTTCAAATGAGATCGGAAGTAGCAGAGCCACAACAGAGGATGAAAATGGGTGTCGGCAACCTCAAAGGCTTGATTCCAACATGTTACATTCACCAGTTGGGGATCTTTCTCATTTTATTGCTGAAGGAGCTCATCGTAAAACTACTACCACTACTTTTTTCAATTACTCAGAAGCAAAAGCGGAGAGAATAAAGATGTTGAGACCACCAGGGAGAGTAAAAACAAACTCAAATTTGGACAGTTAGACAGGTATGAAACTACTATCTACAACCTGTCTTCTTTTGAACTTTATTTTCATAAAAAAGTTCTTAAAATGAAACTTTCATTTGTTCCTGCTCGTAGGGCAGTCTTGTGTAAGACTGTTATTCAACTGAAAGAGTATGTACATAAATTGAATTTAAATTATATTTTGAACAATGTTAATTTAAAGTTTCAAAGTTAATTAAGCCTTCTACCTTTAATCCCCCATTGTGTCACACTTCAAAAGTGTTTGAAACTTTATGTGAGGACAGGATTAGGGAATTGTTGGATAAGAATCGTGTTGGTTCTAGATACTATAATCTTTCCCTTGATGAGAAAAATGTTCTCAAGGAAATTAGTGACAACATCAATTTAAGAATTATAAAGGCCGACAAAGGGGGTGGGCTGGTTTTAATGGCTCAAGACCAGTATGTTAGAAATATGGAGAACATGTTAAAAAATGCAAACGAGTATTGTCAAGTGGACGGTGATTGTATTAACAACTGTTACAAATATGTGCATGCTTTTTTATTTGACAGCTTATTGGAGAAGAGTATAGATGAAAGCACATTTAATTTTTGCAACATTGAGAATCCCAAAGTAGGTGTTTTGTTTGGGATTCCCAAGTTGCATAAGTGTATACAAAACTCCCACTTTTGACCAATTGCATCTGCTTCCAACTATATAAGAGAAGATATTTCTTTATTGATTGACACTATTTTGAACCCTTTGGTTAGAAAATTGGAGTAATTTGTTTTAGATTCTTGGGATTTTGTAAACCAGTTTTATGAATTTAAAAGTGTCTACAAGTATAGTTCTGAGGTTAATATTATGTGTACTATAGATGTGTTCATTATTTACAGCTATTCCCCGTGAGGAAGGAGTAGAATATGTTAGAATGTTTTTAACTGAATTTACTGACATTAATACTCAACAGATTAACTTTTATTGTAGTCTGATAGAAGTTTTATTGGACAACAATTATTTTCTTTTTAATAAGAACTTTTACAAACAACTAAGAGGGGTGGCCATGGGTTCCCCAGCAGCACCATCCTTTGCTAACATTGTTTTAGGATGGTGGGAATATATAGTGTTGAGACATCTCAAGGATTCTTTTAAGGTATGTTTTTACAGGCGTTTTGTAGACAATTTATTTTTTGTATTAGAGGGTAGTCAGGTGGATTGTCAAAATCTCCTAAAATAATTGAATGTGAAATCCCTGTTCTTAAAATTTACACTAGAGGATGTTGGTCAAATGGTGAATTTCTTAGATGTTATGTTGAAGTGGAATGAAAGTAGTCTAGAATTTGACAGTAGAATACATAGAAAAATCACTTTTACCAACAGTTATTTACATTACAGTAGTAATCATCCACTATTTATGAAAAGGAACCTACCCAAGGGGCAATACATTCGGGCCACTCGTATGACTACCGACAATGTCATGTTTAATGAAGAAATAGAATTTATTACCAGACTTTTTAGGGGCTATGAAGAGATGTTATTCAGTCAGTTAGAGGAAAAAATAAAAAACAGAAGGCAGTCTTGTTTTCCTCCAATATTAAGACATCCGGTACTTACGTATTATCGCAACCAGATTTTGCATCATCTTTTAACTTTGTTGATTTCTACTGAAATGGCATCACTGAAGTGTAATATGGAAGGGTACACTGTCAGAAAGTCTGCTGGGATATTGGTGGTAGTTTTAAAAAATGTTAGGACTTATAATTTTTAAGATTTGTGGGAAGCGTCCTTTAAACACGTCAAGCATTGATTTCTGTGACCGCACTGGTTACGTGTGTATGTCTGTTGGTTCTGCAAGGAGTGTGGCAGTTAAGTGGATGATATTGCGCACAAGTGGAGTTTAAACAGCAGATTTGGTGCTTGCTATTATTTTCTGTAGTGTTTTTGTAGTCTTAGGGTAGGTTTACCATTGAATCGGCTGTGAAAAGAATAAGTAAAGGTTTTGAAAACAGATCTCTTTCTTTCACTGACCGGCAGCATGTCAAAGAAACGCCTTGAAAGTGGAATGGGACTTGCTTAAACTGACATGAGATGCTGGTGGTAAAGGGGAAACCTATTTTTCAAACCTTACTTTTCCAACTTCAGTTTTTTCAGCCGTTTCAATGATAAACCTTCGTAAAACTACTAAAACATTACAGAAGACATGTCTAACCTTCATAACACTGTACTGCTACTACTTGACCTAAACAGAAGCAACCAGCATTGCCGCAAAAATCTGGTTGCGATAATACGTAAGTATTTTATTAGTAATAGAAACAAAGAAAGTTATAACAACAGGCTTGAAGACAGAAGGATGGCCCTTGGTTTAGACATAACTAATGATGTGGCCAACATTCGTGCAATTATGAAAAGCAACTGGAAAGTTTTACAAGGGAACAAAGAGTTGTTTGATTGTGTCGGTGATGCTCCAAAGTTTGTTTACACAAACAGCTATAATTTAAAAAATATTTTACAGAAAGATAATTCCTTAGTTACAGGTAGGTTGAATTCTAAAAAAGAAAAAGGGATGTTCAAATGTGGACAGTGTAACATGTGCTGTTATATTCTTGAGGGACCATTTATTATGCTGAGTCAACCTGCTTATACTATAACGTTAGCAGAAAGATACACTTGTCAAACTAAGGGGGTAGTATATATTGGTGTATGCTCAGGTTGTCCAGCTTTTTATATAGGGATGACCACCAAATGGTTATTTGAAAGAGTTAAAGAGCATCAATATTATGTTAAGAAAGAAGGACTTGAAGAGCTCCTTGTACAAACACACCTTGAGATGTACTAATTTTAAAACGTTTCTTTTTTCTGTAGTTGAACAAGTGCATATTGATTTCAGGTGAGGGGGAGATTTAAAATCTTATTTAGAACAAAGAAAAGCTTCATGGCAGATTAAATTAAAATCTGATAGGAACCTTAGGCTTAACAATGCTATAAATATAAAGTGTTTTTAAGGAACAGGAGAGTCCATGTAAAGAAATTTAGTTAGGTAATTGTTTTTAATGTTCTTAATTAAATGTTAATTGATTGTTAATGAAATACTATTTAAATGGAGTTTTTTTAATTTGGACTTGTATTCTGATGAAGTCTTTCTGATGAAAGCAGATATTAAACAGAGTGGACGCTAGCATACCATGTGGTTTTTGCCTATACTGAGTGAACTGTTGCTGCATTTTCAGCCATTTGAGGGTTTTTATTTGGCTGGATAAGTATATCCATTTTCCTCCCAATCAGTTGTACCCTTTTCATACTAGATCTTGATTTCTTCTCCTTCCAAATGAACCAGTCAAATACTCTCAGTACCTTATTAATCCTGTTTTCCCCTAGCAAAATGGCAAAAAAATGTATTATAAAATATGGGAACCTCCATCATACCATAATTCTTATGATTGCTATCCACCCTGCTAGTATACCATTTTCCTGGTAGCCTATCTAGTTTTCTTCAAATCTCTATTGCCCACTGTCCTTTATTCTTTTCCTGTGTCTCTCTGGCCTTGGGAAGATGTTTATCTTCAGGTACTTATTCCTATTCTTTACCATGGAGAGCCACCAATCTCTGACTCACTCTTAGGGACACCACATCAAATTTCTGCAGATAATACTCTAAACCGGACACCATTCTGAACCATTCCCTCAATGAACCCACCTCAGTGAAATTCCAACATCCCACAGAAAAATCATAACAATCATTCACAAATAACCTAAACCAGATCTTTGGATCTCTTACCTCCCTAGTTCACCTTCTAAACCTTCTTGCTATCATTTACTCAACCAAAAAAAAAATGAAGGGAATAAAGAGAAGCACCACCTTGTGCCTGTGTGACGCCCCACCAGTGAACCAGTAATCAAGGAGCATCAATCCTCACCACTGGCACCAGTGGGGGACGTACATTGGAAGGATGACAAGTTATACACACAGTATATCCAGATGCATCTCTCCACATCAAGTGTTATTTCCCATAAGAGTACACAGAGACCATAGTCAATCCAGCATCATTTTCTCCCGCCTTTCTCCAGATCCCCAATAAGACTCCCCACTGGCACAGCTATAGAGTTGAGATCTCAGCTGAGTGACCAAACCAAGACCTCCAGCACTCTCCCTGTCCAGCCAGTGCTTCATGTCCCTGCCCAAGTAGCTGACACACACACTCTTTGAGGTTGGATTTACACAAACACACACACCAGGGAAAGGCTGGCACAGGTTTACTAACTATGCCCCCTTCTGCCAAGACTATAATGTAGTTATCACTGCCACCAGTCACTCCTTATCAGCTACTTTAAGGCCTTTAACAAAGGGTGCCCAATCTTACTGTGTAATGTTACTGTCAATACAAATGGTAGTTTGACCAAGAGCAAGGCTATTAGGAGTGTCCCACATTGTCACCAAATAAATATGCAAGTACTCTCATTGCTTAAATATCTCTACACAGATCAGCCACAATGAAAGGTTTAAATATATTTAATAATAAATATTAAAAGAACAAGAAAATACTCAGTATATATTTACAGTGACAGCAGAGTTCAAAATCACATGAAATATTTAAAACAACATTGCAGGACAGTGTAAAATAAATAAAGAAAACTTCTAAATTAGTCTTTGCTAGAAACTTACTCAGAGCAAGGCAGATGTGTGGTAACTGGTTCCTGTTGTTGTCACGTCAAAAACAGAATACAGAATGTTGTCTTTCTCTAAGAGACTTCCCAAATTAATATCTCAAATATTACTGCTAGGCTAGCTTGCAGAATGACATACTTTTTTGTTATCCTAGTTCCCAGGCTCCAAAACAGCCACTGATGGCAGATGGTAGCATTTAGCATCTACCTGTGAGAATACATAGACCTCATATATTTTAGTATATGGTGGAAGTAATAAAACAGTATACTAGAATAATAAGGGTATTAAAATATGCCAGTATACTAGAATAATAAGGGTAAGAGTATTTTATCCTGCTGCTTCTCCAGTGTTTGCCGGGGGCTGTTTTATTTTTAACATTACGAAGTAATAAAACAATTTACATTCTTCCACATTTAAGGACAATTCAGAAAACTTCTGTAGTACAGAAATTGTATCTCCTGCTGCACTGAAACTGAAAGATAAATTCTTTTTATGGCCTAGCCATAAAGTAATTTAATTGTATGTATTTTTCTGAATTTAACCTCCTGTATTCCAGTTTCCACTGTTAAAATATACATTTAAACAGCTACAATAGTGCATGCACATTTCTGTTCTATTCCAGTAGGGTACGTTGTATATACATTTCAAACAGCACTTTGTAAAATACCTCCTCAGCACATGTCTCTACAAACCATCTTATATGATGCACATGTTTGTACACACCATCTTATATGACATACAGTTCTAATACAATTGTAACACAAACATCTTATTATAAATCATGTTGATATTCACAAAAGACATATAATTATTTACAAAATTCCAGAAAGCTGGGCTGGCAGTATCCCCTTTTGTAACATTTCCTCCCCCCTGAAAGATTCAAGCTATTTTTTCAAGTGACCCTTGAGAAACATTGCTTGAGAGGGATGAGTCTATCTCGGAATACATTACTCCATGCCCTGTTTTGAGATCCCAGCTGCCTTTGCATTGCTGACATTACAGTATTGCACTGTCATATCATACACATGCAACCCTAGGTCTACCATAGTAATTTGGGATTTTGCTGGCTGTCTCCCTGTAGCCATGTATCCCCCTCAGACTCCTCCTGCCTCCTACAAATACTTAGCACCAGGGCCTCCCTATCATGGTAAGGTTTCATCATATTAACATGGTACAGTTTATGCCCCTGCTTTCTGCCTAGCAGTTCTACCATGTAGTTAACAGCACTGACCTTTCTTACCGCTTTGAAGGGTCCCTCCCAAGCTGCCTGCAGCTTGTTGTGTCTGACAGGAATGAGAACCATAACCTACTGCTCCACAGCATATTCTCTAGCTCGAGCATTCTTGTCATACCAGACCTTTTTCTGCTACTGGGTTTCTGTCAGGTTCTCCTGGGCCAAGCCCATGCATTTCCTGAGCCTTGTCCTGAGGTTTATGACACATTCCACAACAGACTCCTTGTGGGATTCACACTCACCCCCCCACTCACCACAAATCAAATCTAGAGGTCCCCTCACCCTGTGCCCAAACAGCAACTCAAAGGGTGAAAAACCTGTGAATTCCTGGTCCTCCTCCCTATAAGCAAACAACAGATGCAGCAAATGTTTGTCCCACTCCCTATTAAACTGGTCTGCAAATGCCCATAGGATGGTCTTTAGTGTAGAGTTTAACCTCTCCACCAGACCATTACTCTGGAGATGGTAGGGGGTAGTCATTAGGTGCTTCACACCACAGTGGTCCCACAGACAAGCCAGAAGGTCTGACATGAAATTAGCACCTCTGTCCATCAGTATTTCTTCTGGGAAACCTACCCTGCAGAAACTCTATAACAAACCATTTGCCACCTTTACTGCCTCGATGGAAGACAGAGCCACTGCCTCAGGGTATCTAGTAGCATAATCTACTACCACTAGGATATACTTCTTCCCTGTGGAACATGGGGTACTCAGAGGCCCCACAATATCCATAGCTACCCTCTGAAATGGCTCCTCAATCACAGGCAGAGGCATCAAAGGAACTTTCACCTTGTCTCCTGCCTTGCTTACTTTTTGGCACTACTCACAGGTTCTGCATTACCCTGTTACATCTCTGGAAATCCCAGGAAAATAAAAGTACTGCATAATACGTCTCTTGGTATGCTTTATGCCCATATGACCTGCAAAGGGAATGTCATGGGCTATGGCTAGAAGTGCCAGATGGTATGCTTTGGGCACTACCAACTGCTGTATTCTCTCACCTTCTAGCCCTCCCTCAGGGATTCACTCTCTGTACAGTAAACCTATGTCCCAGTGTACTGATTCCCCCTTTCCTTGAGAATCAGGTGCCTCACTATTTACCTCCCTCAGGCCTTGTAATGTAGGGTCTGAGAGCTGAGCCTGTCTCAACTCTCTCTTTGTAACCATTCCCAGTTCCCCTTCCACAGGAAGTCTGGTATCCCCTGACAGTGGTGCCTCAATGTCAGCCTGGGTACTACTACTACTCACCTCTACCCTTGCAGTCACTCTGTCCAAGGGAATATCAATTCCCACCAGCAGCTGTGGCTCACCTTCAGTCTCATTGCTACAGGGATGCCCCCTCCCTGAAGTAGCCACCTCACCTGTCTGGGTCTGCAATCTCTCTGGGCAACCCCCCAGGCTAACAGACCCACATGCTTGTCTCCAAGCCTGACTGCATGCAACTGCATGCACACAAGGTACCGCATTATCAAAATCATTCCCTATCAGGACATCTGCAGGGATATCCTCAAACACACCTAATTGCTTGCTTCCTTTTCCACCCTCCCAGTCAATGTGAACCCTAGTCAAAGGTATTTAGAATGGGGTCCCTCCTAAAGCTTTGACTGGAGTAGACTGCCCAAGCAAGTAGTGCTCCTCTTTAATTATTGCAGGCTTCACAATGGTTAGGTCAGAGGCTATGTCTCTCTTAGCAGTGGCCTGTTTCCCATCTACTAAGATAGGACACAACCTCTTGTGGTAGTTTGGTAACCTTGTTGTCTGCAGACAACTTACTGTGCCATTCTGTCATTCTGACTTACTGGATCTCCCACCTTTTGTTCCTCACCTTGACTCCATGGACATCTATATGCTACATGGCCCCACTGGTTGCATTTAAAAAAATGTAATCCTTGATCCTGGCCATGTAGCTGAACTAGTGGTTTCCCCTATTACTAGCAGACTCTGTTGGAGCAGTTTAGGCTGCCCACCATGGGTTCCCTACACCCATGTACAGCACTGGGTATCCCTTTCCTGTGCAGTGATGTCCTACTTGGTAGGTATAGGTCTCCCTCTTCCCCCAACTCATTTAAGATATTAACTTCCCTATCTGCTAACCAGATTCTCATGTCCTCAGGCAGAGTGCTAAGGCCTTGTTTCCTCACCAAAGGATCTGCCAGTCCTTTAAAAGTGGTGACCTGACACTCACTCACCCATCTATGAAAATAAGTGCTTAACTCAGCAATATACTCGCACACACTTTCATCTGCTTTGCGTCTATGCTCACAAAACTTTTTTCTATAAACTTCAGGTGTTAACTTAAAACACACTAATGAACAATTTTAACAGTATTATACTTTAAGCAATCAGTATCAGACAATTTAGAAACTGCATTTACAGCTTTATCATGGAGTAAGGGTGTCAGGAACTGTACCCAGAGCCCTTGGTCAGCATTATACTGTTTACATACCCTTTCAAACATATGAATAAAACTATAAAAATTATCATCCTCTGTAAATTGTGGAAGAAATTTACTGACCTGTTGTGCTTCTGGGGTCTGGTTACTCCCTTCTCCATTACCTCCATGACCCTGGTGAAGAGTCAGCATCTACTTTTCATGTTTCCTCTGCCTCTCCTTTTCTTCAGATTCCAGACATCTCAGTCTCTCGGCTGATTCTAATGCCATCTGTTTTTCCTTCTCTTCATCCTCCAAATGCCACAGTCTCTCTGTTGGTTCTAGTTCTAACCATTTGGCCTCCATTTCAAGTCTCTTTAACTCCAGACAGATTTTTAAGTCCTCTATGGCAAAGTTGAACTGTCCATTTTCTGAGAGCTGTACATCCTCAAGACCAGTCTGGTTGTCCTCCTGGTTGCTGGTCTGTGATGGAGCTGTTACTAAGGCTGCACTCATTTCTGTTTTAGTCAGGTTGGCATGCCCCAGTCCTTTGGCTTGGCACATCTCAGCCTACTGACTCCTTGTCAGCTTGCCATACTCCTCTGCTGACATCCTTGCCTGCTCTCCCTGACTAACTAAGCTAACAAAAAATAAATAAAAATATTGTGATATGAAACTCTGAATGTTCACTGTGTGGCTAACTGAGAGTACAAACACCTTCTTTAGTGACCACTGTTACAGGCTACAAGAGGTCAATATCCACACCACTGAATCCCAATATGTAGATATCCCACCACTGCCAACCAATAAATGTGATGCCCCACCACTGGAACAGTAATCATGCAACCTCAATCCTCACTACTGGCACCAGTGGGAGACGTATATTGGGAGGATGACAAGTTACACACACAGTATTTCCAGATGCAGCTTTCTGTATCAAGTGCACTTTCCCTTAAGAGCACACAGAGACCGCAGTCAGTCCGGGGCTGGTTTCTCCCACCTTTCTCCATATCCTAAGACTGCCCGTTAGTACAGCTATAGAGTTAAGATGTCAGCTGAGTGACCAAACCAAGGCCTCCAGCATTATCCCTGTCCAACCAGTGCTTCGTGTCCCTGCCCAAGTAGATGACACACACACTCTATGAGGTTTGATTTATATACACACACACACACCTAAGAAAGGTTTACAAAGGTTTACTAACTATGCCCCCTTCTGTCCAGACTATAAGGTACAGAAATGAAGACCAAATGTATGGATAACGCACAAAATGCAACTCTTTTTACCAAGAATTCAATCGTAAGCACTTTTGTTCATTCCACCTTACATGAACTTCTTCAGACAAATTCCTAAATCACAAAAATCCATTTAAATAGTCCCCACCAAAAGGTACTAATGGCATCATCACTGCACATCTTAAAGTCACATACATTTTAAAATACAACAAAGTTATTTCAATAAACTGATGTAACTTACTATTGATTCATTAAACAATACTATTGAATGTTAGTAAACCTTACTTAAAAAACAAAATATAAAATATTATACCAAATACTTTCAACTCAATCTATACATTTTATAAGGTTAAATGTATTCATAACATTAAATTAAATATCCTATCTTGCTAAAGATTTTAGTTTTAAAATACAGCCAAGAGAACACTTTTCATTAAGGCCTAGGAAGGCATAGGCATTTAATTTCAGCTGCCAAAGAAATTCTCTTTCTTGTAATTTTAATGCCCATGGCCCACCCCTAATATTTTTCTTAACCTGCTCTATCACTAAATATAGAAAATAGTGGTTTTGATTAACCAAGATATGTTTTGCTAAAGCATTATTATGGTTACGTCTCCAAATGTTACACTGGTGTTCGTATACAGGTTGTCTAAAACTCCTCTCAGTTTTCCCTATGTAAAATACAGGGCATGACTGACACCTAGCTAAATATATGACTCTAGTATCACAGCAAAATGTCCCTTTTATTTTAAAGGTTCTGTCATGACGGGCAAAAATTTTAGTAACATCCATATATTTACACTGTGAACATCGGCCACATTTATTCATCCCATGATTGTAAAAGGAGTTGTTCCCACAACTCTCCAATATCATTTTAATAGTATTCTGTCCCCTTTTAAATGTTACTCCAGGTGTATCATCAATCCTAGCTATAAGGGATGCATCTTCACTTAAAAGGGCCCAATGTTTTATAAGAATATTCCTGAAATTCTGAGAATCACAGGAAAAAGATGTAATAAAGCTAGTTCCATATCCGAAATTCTTGACAACATTAGTGTTATCCATTACTTCAAACTCTTGGTGGATTTCTGCCACTCCTTCATTCAAAATAGGTTTAAAATAACCTACTTCTCTCTTTTTATATACTTCTGAGACCATTTCTTCCAGGAATCCCTTAGGGTAACCTCTTTTAAGGAACATATTTTTTAGGGTTGCACATTCTATTTCAAAATCTGCCACTAATAAGGTCATCCTAGCGGCCCTAACTAATTGGCCCTTAACAACTGCTTTCCTTTGATGAAAGGGATGGGAACTATCAATGTGTAAGAATGTATTTGGATATGTTGGTTTCCTATATATTTTCCACAGGTACCTGATATTAACCCTATCCTTAACTAGTTGGACGTTTAAAAATGTTATTAGATCAGTGTCAAATTGATAAGTAAATTCAAGGAAGGAGGTCAGGTTATTAATTATTTCTACAAATCCTGCAGCTGTTTTAGCATTACCCTTCCAAATTATAAAAATATCATCCAGGTATCTGGTATATCAATATATTTGACTTATAATATTCCTATCTTTGAATAAATATTCCCTTTTCCAGTGGGCCATCACTGTATTTGCAAAATTGGCCCTGCAGGGGGACCCCATTGCCACCCCGCTCTTCTGCAGGAAGTATTCATTGTTAAATAAAATAAAATTATTAGTGAGGACAATGTCCAAGAGCCTTTCAATGAGATTGATTTCTGGTGAATCCACTCCTTTTGTTAATAAAAAATCAACTATCCAATTAACTCCTACATCCTGTGGAATGATAGTACACAAATCTTTAATATCTACTACTAAAACGTTGTAATCATGTTTAAAATCCAAGTTGTTAATCCCCTCTAAGAAGCTCCATGAGTCCTTACAAATTTGTGACTCAGTGATCAAATATTTCTTTAGTTTACTATCTATAACTTTCGCACATGCATAGGTTATTGAATTTCGTCTGTCGACAATTAGTCTCATGGGTGGGTTCTCTAGGTTTTTATGGATTTTAGGAGCCCCAAAAATAACAGGGGTAAGGGGTGAAATCATATTCAAATAATTATACATGTCAATGTCTATGCTTGCTTCTATAAAAAGGTTGTTAATAAAAGATCTAACCTGCTGGTAGGCTCTATTAACTTCGTTCAACAAAACATTATTATAGGCATCAGAATTTAAAATTTGTATCATCCTAGTATTGTAATCTGACAAATCCATAAAAAACCAACCCAATCCCCTTGTCTGGTTTCATAATTATAATATTTTGTGATTTTAATAACTCCAACATTAGCTTTTCCTGTAAAATTAGATTATATTTCACATTCCTAAAGGACCGTTTAGTTAGTAAGGCTCTAATATCCATGTCGCACATTTTTTCAAATAAACTCAATGTAGAATACATAGGAGGGTTAAATAAGCTAGCAACTCTACATTCATTTGTAATAGAATTGTTATTCCCCAACAAATTCTCAAAATTTAACTTACATAGATAGATTTTAAAGTCCAACAGAGTCCAGGCCAGATCCGCTCCAGTTGTAGGTACAAAACCAAGTCACTTTGCTAATAAATCTAACAGTTCTTTTTCAATAGGAAACGAGGAGAAATTGTAAATTTTGAAGTCCCCCTCAGTGTTGGTTAGAATTGTCAGTTTATTCTCATGTACTACAAATCCAGTATTCATTATCTCCAACGACAATTCTTTTTCCTGGTGTGTCGGCTGCGACAAGCCCCTCCCTGTTGATTTGATTGGCTGCTCCTCTAAGATAAATGAAAATCCTGGTAATTAGATTGGTTACCAGAGGTATGATGCTGCCCATTGGTTTCCTGTTGCTCTCTAAGCCGTTCGCTTCTCCTAATAGGAGGAGTGTTGCCTTGGTTACTGTCCACATTATTAGACTGTGTAACTGAACCCATTTGGTTAGATGTAAACTTAGTGGCATCCATATCACTTCCTCCAGTTCCAGCACATTAATGTCCCAAGTTTGAGACAATGGAGGAGCGGGATAGCCAGTCCCATTATAGTAGTCACGTCTATCCCTTTCTAGTTTTTTTATTTTAACTTCTTTTATCTTATTAATTTGCTGATCAATACTAGAAATAGTCCAGCAATATTTAAACTTGTATCTCAGGAAATCATTGTCAGATTTTATATCATTATCTAATTTCTTGAGAACCAGTTTCAACAAATCCGCCTGTAGGTTGTAATGTCTAATAAGAAGTTTGAGAAATTTGCAGCCCTGTTTGTCAAATAGCTGCAATAAGTCGCAGTGAAAGCTGGAATCTCTTTCCAGCCCCATGGGATATCGCTACTGCTGCAAGCCTTTAGGGATGTGTTTTCTCTGAATGCATTCCCTAAAGTAATTGATTTCCATCTGTAGCATCTTGAATTTTAAAAGTTTATTGTCAAATGTTTGCGATGTGTATTGATAATATCATTATTACCTTTTTGCGGGGACTATTTAAATGCATGTTTGTCATTCGGCTTTTCCCAGTTAGGGGTCGCCACAGCGGAACTCCAGTCCCCTAATGATTGGCAGTGGATTTTTATGGTTCTGAGTTGCCAGCCCGACACCCAACTTTCAAAGAAGGCACTCACATTCACGCACGCACTTACCTGCATGTCTTTAATGTCACTCGACCACGGGGAGGACATGCAGACTCCACACAGAAGGTGGTCCAGCTGAGAATCAAATGGGAGAACCTTTTGCTGTGAGGCAACAACGCTAACCGCTGCATCACCGCGGCCTTATTTAAATGGATGCTTGTGATTTAGAAATTTGTCTGAAGAAGTTCATGTAATGTGGAATGAACAAAAGCACTTACTATTAAAGTCTTTTTAAAAAGAGTTGCATTTTGTGCATTATCCATACATCTGGTCTTCATTTCTGGAGTTTGTTCAATGTCATTTATTATTAGTCAGCCTATAAGGTAGTTATCACTACCACCAGCCAACTCCTTATCAGCATCTTTAAGGCCCTTAACAAAAGGTATCCAAACTTAATGTGCAATGTTACTATCAATACAAATTGTAATTTGACCAAGAGCAAGGCTATTAAGAGTGGCCTACACAGTGTCACCAAATAAATACGCAAGTGCTCTCAGTACTTAAATATCTCTACACAGATCAGCCATAATGAAAGGTTTAAATATATTTAATAATAAATATTAAAATAAAAATGAAATGCTTGGTATATATTTATATTGACAGCAGAAGTCAAAATCACAGGAAATATTTAAAACAACATTGAAGACAGTTTCAAATAAATAAAGAAAAACATCTAAATTAAGCTTTGCTATAGTCCTGACTATATCTAAGAGAATTACTATAACCTAGAAACTTATTCAGAGCAAGGCAGATGTGTGGTGAATGGTGCCTGTTGCTGTCAGGTCAAAGACAGAATAGAGAATGCTGTCTCTCTCTAAGAGACTTCCCAAATTAATATCTTAAATATTACTGCTGTGCTAGCTTGCAGAATGACATAATTTCTTGTCATTTGACTCCTAGTTCCCAGGCCCCAAAACAACTACTGATGGCAGCTGGTAGCATTTAGTTTCTACCTGTGAAAATACATCGACCTCAGATCTTTTAGCAGATGGTGGAAGTCATAAAACAATTTATATTCCTCCACATTTAAAGACAGTACAGAAAAATTCTCTGGTAAAGCCATTGTGTCTCCTGCTGCACTAAAACTGAAAGATGACCCCCTGGATTCTCAAAAGCTTGCACGGCATGCATGATTAGTGTAAGAGGAAATTTTGCCAATATGGCAGCCGAGCGATCCACGTATGTGCACGTTTGACGTGCGCGAGCGCTCTAGCACTAGTGCTGCACATTCCCAGGCCCCATATGCAAATGACCCCATTTGCAAGTGAAAACCATGTAAATGAGGTAAATCTGCCATCCAGGAAGCAGGAATCAGGGTGTGCAAGACTAGCGTAATATGCAGAAATGTACTCGGTTAGTAACCGAGTACGGTACTGCAAACTCCAAAATGGAGCTATGACAGCACCTAATAAAGGCTGCATATTATTGAGGAAGCATGCCAATGGCCAAGTAGAAGAACATTGTCATTGTAAACAATGCAAAATGTACAAAATACAACTTTTATGATATGTCCGCCGATCACGGCCGTTGAAGCATAGGGCAGCAGCATGCAAACGGGATCGGTGGGGAAATAAGAAAATAAACCTAAAAAAAGTAGTCTAACTAAAATCAGTATTCCGCCATGCAAGTCAATGGCAGGCAAAAGACAACCTGGTGAGTGAATAGTAGTTACTAAGGGGGGAGGCACAGTGTGACACATGTAACTACACATTAGCAGGCAATCCTATGCAAATGAGGGGAAGGATAGTGAATCCCAGTTTCCCCAGCATGTGCAGCAGGTCCCAGCAGTGTAAGAGTATGAATAGTTGAGTGCAAGTCTAGCAGATAGGTGACATCATGTGTGGGAGTGTCAGGCGTACTGTCAGCGGACTGGAGCCCTGTGGCTCAGGGTTGCATCCAGCTTAGCACAGAAAAGCAGGGGTGTGTCTAAACCTGCCCAGCACGTATGACAAAGTGTAAGTGAGTGTGCACGCCGCGCAACGGGATCTACAGGAAGATAAAGGAAGTGAACCCAGGAAATAGCAGCAGTGTGCATATTGGAGTGTACCAATTGTGCGGTGTGCCCCCGGGATGAAACAGAAGGGCAATGGGATGGGAAAGCAGCAGTAGGAAGTTAATCAAGAGGTACTAGGTTAACTGCCAGGTGAAACATATTGGAACCAGTCAATTACACAGGCAGCAGACCAGCCCAGAATGCCACTATAAACTATGCAACACCTATCCCTCCAGTTTTTCCCATACCCTACACCACTGGTGTAAACAAGGGAGGAACTTTTAACACTCACAACAACAAAATGTTAGGGGCTGCAATAGCTATCATACAACTTGTGAAAGAGGCTGAGGGTGGTGAGGATGGGAATGCTGCTGATCAACCCACAGTGAGGAGATGAAGAAGAGTGTACAGACCCAGGGTAACCTACCAAGGGCTACATGAGCTGTAGATAGTGGAGTGTTATAGGGTGGACAGGGACCTCCTACAGCAGATTGTTGAGCTGTGCTGGCCACGCCTGACACACAGAACTAACAGAGGGGAACCCATCTCAGTGGAAATGAAGGTATATGTAGGCCTAAGAATACTAGCTACAGATACCTTCCAAAGGCCAATTGGGGATATGATGGGGATCTCACAGGCATCAGCATCCAGGGTACTCTACCAGTTCCTGGATACCATGGCAGCACATGTCGGTGAGCACGTATATTTCCCCCTCACCCATGAGGCATTGGCCAGCAGTATGCGTCTCTTCCAGCAAACAGCAGAATACCCTGAGGTAGTGGGTGCAATAGACTGCATGCACATATGCATCAAAGCACCACCCGGTGAGCAGGGTAGGGGCTACATCAATCGCAAGGGCTTCCCCTCAATCAACTGCTTGGTAGTGTACGATGCCCAGGGCATAATACTGAATGTGTGTGCTGGCTGCCCTGGAAGTTATCACGATTCCCACATCTGGCATCTGACGCAGCTGTACCAGAAATTTGCCAATGGGGACATCCCACACGGTCACCTAGTGGGGGATGCTGGATATGCACTGGAGCCGTGGCTGATGCACCCATCAGAAATGCACACAAACTTAAACAAGAACTCCATAAAGAAGCACACGCACAAACAAGAATCATAATAGAGCATGTGTTTCGGATGCTCAAGTCACAGTTCCAGTGCCTGGACACATCTGATTTAGCCTTGCAGTACTCACCAACTACATGTACCCAAATTGTCCTTGTAAGTGCCATGTTACAGAATATGATCCTGTGGAAACAGCTGCAGGAGGAGCAGAAAGGGCAGGACCACATAGCCCCCCCCCCCCACCAATGCCAAGGCCTGCACAAGCACAGAGCAACTTGGAAGAGGAACAACCTGAGCCTGCCCCAGTAGGCAGAAGGAGGTGTGACCAGTATGCCCTGGCCCTGGCAAAGAGGCAATGCATAGCACATAAACTGACATGGGAGGGACCCAGGGAATCGCACCTCTCTCTGACTTTCACATACAGTAAAAGGGATGCCAAACATTACACTACCTGTGCCTAACCATGCGTAGGCAGTGTACTACGTGCATCCAACATAGGCAGCCCTGCAGCACCACCCTCAATACTGGGACACCCACAAGATAAGGGACTCACACATGCCAGTCAGGAGGGGGGGGTCACATACCCAACAACAGTCACAGCCAGCAGGACAGGTGTAGACAATCACAAACAAATGCCATACTATGGCCTCTGAATGAAGGGTATGGGTAACCCCCCACCCAGGCCTACACGGACAGACTACAGCAGGCCAGGTAATGAGATGTCAGTTGTGATGGCTAGGAAGTCAGAAACTAATGTGTATGCAATCAAAAGATAAGAATGGTAGTACACCAGTATGGCTTAGCCAGCACGATAGGTAAGACTACTGACTGAAATAGACTACAGGACATACCAGTACAGTCCTAGCAAATGTGTACAACTGTCAGGTGTGCCCCCCCAGCCCACATAGAAATATAGCAACAGTCATGTGCCCCCCCCCCATCCTGTGTAGAAACATAGAAATAGTCAGGTGTTCCCCCCGCTATACAGACATGTTGCAACAGTCAATGCCAAATGATCAGTGGATACCCTGCAGACACAGCATACTACCTGTCAGTGTACAACACAAAGGTCAGCTGTGCAGTACAAACCACCGGACATGATCCACACATGCAAAACAGACGGTCTTACTGGGCATGCTCACACACTTAGAGAAATGAAGGCAATGTCAGTCATCAAAATACTGAAAGGTCATGCTGGGCATGCTCACACACTTAAACACATGAAGGCCATGTATGCAAACACCAGTGGACCAGACACATCCAGCTGTTGCAATTGTTAGTGCAGACACATGTCAGTATGCACTACTCATGCCTTGCACACACAGTGGATAGGAATACAGGCGTATATGTAAGGACAACACACCATAATAAGCCAAAGGTAGATGGATATAGATGTGTGGAAGAGGGTGACCATGACAAGGAGCCATCCACGCCTGTCCCACCCAGCACACAGCCAAAGGGCCCCCAAACACATCAGGTGCAGATGTCACACACTGCAGTTACTAGCAACCAGTACCTGTCAGCACCACAGACTATGTGGTCCATGTGCCAGCTGTGCATGGCTGTACAAGGACGTAGCCAGCTAGTTGCCCTATACATGTACCTGTGACATATGACCCCATGTGTGGCCACTTGTGGCATGTCACCCCTACATGAATGGTGTATGGGCCATGCACACACTGGCCACCCCATAGCAGTACCCTGACAAGCCTGCTGAGGTTATCCAATGTAAAATACACCTTTGGGAGAGTTGTAGGCCAGTAATCTCTGCGGCGTGTCCCATAACTGCGTACTGCTGTAATGTGATAGACTAGTTAAGTAGGAGTTCTAACCCCAGACATGGCAACTGTGTGTGTGAGTGTGTGTCACTGTTTGTGTGTGTGTCTGTCTCTCAATGATTGTGTAGAGAACAATGCCTTTTAGGCTACTCACACCCCTTACTATTCACATACCCACCATTAGCAAGGCTGCTGATGTCACCCACCTAGAAATACTCCCCTGGGAAAGCTGAAGCATAGTAATCTCTGTAGCGCATGCTGTAGCTGCATATTACTGTAGTGTGATAATGTAGTTAGGTAGAAGGTCAAACCCCAGACGTGGCAACTGCGCGTGTGTGATTCTGTGTGCGTGTCTGTCTGTCTGTCACTGAATGTGTAGAGAGCAATGCCTTTTAGGCTACTCACACCCCTTACAAGTCAAATACCCATCTTTGGCAAGGCTGCTGATGTCACACACCTTGAAATACACCTCTGGGATGATTATAGCCCAGTAATCTTTGTAGCACGTCCTGTAACATCGTATGGCCATAGTGTGATTAAGGAGTTAGTTGGGAGTTCTAACCCCTAACCTGCTAGCTGTGTGAATTGTGTATGTATGCGTGCATGTCTGTATAGAGAGCAATGCTTTTAGGGTACTCACACCCCTTACATTTCACATACCCAACGTTGGCAAGGCTGCTAATGTCACCCACCTAGAAATACACCCCTGGGAAGGCTGTAGCCCAGTCAACTCTGTAGCGCATCCCGTAACTGCATACCGCTGTAGTGTGATAAACTAGTTAGGTAGGAGTTCCAACCCCAAATCTGACAACTGCGTGTGTGAATGTGTGTCTGTGTTTATGTGCATCTCTGACTCTGTAGAAAGTAATGCTGTTTAGGCTAATCACACCCCTTACAAGACAAATACCCACCTTTGGCAAGGCTGCTGATGTCACGCACCTTGAAATACACCTCTGGGACAATCATAGCCCAGTAATCTCCGTAGCACATCCCGTAACATTGTATGGCCATAGTGTGATTAAGGAGTTAGTTGGGAGTACTAACCCTCAACCTTCCAACTGTGTATGTATGCATGTATATATGACTGTGTAGAGAGCAATGCTTTTAGGGTACTCACACCCCTTATATTTCATATACCCAACTTTGGCAAGGCTGCTGATGTCACCCACCTAGAAATAGACCCTTGGGAAGATTGTAGACCAGTAATCACTGTAGCATGTCCTGTAACTGCATACTGCTGTATTGTGAATTAGAAGCATGGTGGGGCTCCATCCCACACATGGCAGTTTTGGATGTATTTTGTGTGTCACTGGCTGTGCAGGGAGCAATGCATTTTAGGCTAGTCTCTCGCAGTCATTTCAAATGCCCTACTTTGGCAATTCTGCTGATGTCATTTATTGTGAAATACACTTTTGGGCAAGGACTACTATGGTAGTATCTGTGGCACGTACTATAACTGCGTAGTGCTGTAGTATAATACACTAGTTAGGTAGGGGTTCTACTCCCAAACATGACAGGTGTGCGTGTGAGTGTGTATTTGTAACCCATATCCTCTGTAGAGATGGTTGTGACTGTATGACACCTGTGGCCAATGTGGAGTGGGTTTTGCATATTTCTTATATGGTGGCCATACTATATATCACAATGTCCACCATACAGGGATAACACATGTAATATGGCTGAGAGGCCGGGTTGCAGAGACATACCCAGACATATGACATTAAGGCCAGGCAATCATAGTTAGCAACCTCAGTATTACCCAGAGCACACTCTCACCCCATGTGTCATACACACACACATGCCTGGGTAACAGCCAATATGTGGGTAGTACACTGCATAATGGCCACTGATAGTAACTATGGAGTGACAGCGATGGGCCACAGAGGGCATGACACCCAGTCCATCTGTCCAATATGCACATACGTGCAGACAGTGCACCTCCCCCATGTCCCCAATGGACACCTACACCACCAGTGGTGCCATCACATGTGACCCACAATGGACAGACCATGCCTGACAAAATGCCCGTATGGACAGATGCCACTGACACCAAGGAATGCTGATAGCATGCACTCCATGTAGGTGCAGGTTAAAGCTGCTGGCCATTACCAGCTCCCACCACAGGTGGGCACATCTGATGATAATCTATGTTCACAACATGGCCGGAAATCCCAGGTACAGTTCCACATGTCACTGTACATGCATGTGGGAGGTGTGCACATCCCAGATACAGTCCATGTCATGGACAAAGGAACACAGACATGGCAAGTGATGCACAGCATTGCCCACACACAGTAGTCACCCAGGTGACCAGATGGGGGATACAATACCCACCTGGTGTGGGCAAATACAGACACTACATCCCTGGGCCACAATGCAAACCATCATCATATGGCTTGATGCTAAGGTGCATCCATCACCTAGCCTTGGACAGCCATCTGGCACAGTCGAACACCACACAGCTGTGCAGACATGCACCCATGCATGTCAGTACTGGCACCCTGTGTGTTTGTGTGTGTGTTGCATGCTGCAGATGTTCACATCCACACACCCTACAACCCCCATGGGCATACTGCAGCATGCTGTCTGATGTCAGACATCTTCCCATACCCTTCGCCCATACAGCCTCCATATGACCTATGTGGTGCATGGAATACCTGCACAGTGATGTGATGTGGCAGTTCTACAATCGATGAGTTGTACACCGGGCCCTGCCACATGTGTCAATGTGTGTGTGTCCTTCTGAGAGTGTGGCTGTGTTGACGCTGGCACCTGTTCATGCCGACAGACATGTGTATGTCACCTACAGTACAGCTAATGTATCCCTGTTGCAGATGTCACTCACCATCACATATATGTTCTGAGTGCTCCACAACAGATAACCCATGTGGCGCATCCAATAATTGCAGGAAACTGTGCTAGCACTACATAGTTGTCAGGGGTTTGATACCCTGCGATGCTAGGTGTGTGACACAAACATGCTTCAGTTTTACCCTCCCACCCCTCGCTGACATGTATTTGCCACTGTCTGCATCTCCCATGCCCTCTCAAGTGGATGTGGAGACCTACACCTGCTTTGCTTAGGCAGCAGCATGTGTAAATCTAAGTAATACTCATGATCAGCTGATGGCCTCTGCACGAATCACAGCCCTCCCCTAGCTAATTGCATGTAAACCAGCTGTGGTAACATTCCCATAGCCAATTGTATGGAAACACACTACAATACCTAGGAACATCATGGTGGTGTTGGCCCTTTTCACCCATTGTAAGCAGGAACTAGATCTGTCATGTGGCAAACAGCATCTCAGATGGATTGTGGTGTACCTCTAACAACATACACTGTAGAAACAGTGCAACAAACAGGAGCTGGATGTGCCTGATCTGACTACAGACTGTAAGTGCCGCTATACTGCATTTGGAGTAATGTTGCTTTAACAGTGCTTGTGTGGATATGGCTGTTGTACATGTCTCAATACCTGCCATGTCAGTTCCATGTCTATGGGGAATCTCCATCTGCAGGGTCATCTGCAGCCTGGGCAGTGTTGTGTCTGTGGTTGCATGTGTCACCCACAGAGCATCTAGCTGTCGACTGCTGAAGGTAGTGTGAGGATTGCAGTCAGTAGATGGTGAAAGCTGTGGTAGTCACATATGTCATAACCCTCAAAGGACATATGTTGCAACAACCCTGTAACAACAGTAAATGTATGTGGTTATCACCGCAACATGTCAATATTGGCCCTGTGTATGTGCTCCCAGCCACACCTCTGTCAATCTTTGTACATATGTCGTGCATGAAGTGGTGCATATGTGCTGTACACCATACTTTATGGCATCATATCTGAGAAAAAGCCACTGATATATCTGACTGCTACACGTGTTATGTACAGTAGGGGTTACATTACATGACATTACCTGCACATTCTGTAGATGTTCGTACAGTACTGAGGTCTGTGTACCTATGGTGAATGTTGACAGTGTGTGTAGTGTTGATATGTACCTTAGCCTGTGTACTGACTGTGGCAGATGACATAGTTCTAGTTCCCCTACTATCAGATGTTACATGCTGCCCCATGGTATGGTACTGCAGTGGTGTACATGTTTTTAGGGCCATAAACACACATGTCCCATAATACAGACAGCCACCAGACCAAACTGTGTAGCAGGCCAGTATATGTAGGGTCAGTCTGTGAATGGCACATATGAGGATGGTGTAGAACACATAGTCCATATACTGTAATACCATGCTAGCTAACCATATGTGGCTATGGCTGTGTTCACATTGGTTTTGGATATGCACTGCCACACAGGTGTATCTTACCCTGTGCTGTGACATGCCTGTTGACAAAAAAACACACAGAGCCAGCATACAGTATTCCAAAGTATATTGTAATGAAAGTTAGATCATTACAAAAGAGAACAAACCGGTTTCGGCAGGAACAAACACAGCCTTCCTCAGTGTTACTTACATACATAGTGGTGAGCAAGAGTATTTATACACACATATAATCATTGTTAATTAATTGAATTCAATCAAAGATTTTTATTGAGACCAGGTGGGAATAATCCCCCCAGTTTGATTATCCACTTTTTTCCTTGGTGTTCAGAATGGAGTGTAACCCAGTTTTATTATACTTATTGCCAACAATTTTGTCAATGATGATAAAGGTGAATTTAGCAGAAGCATGTACTAGATGATGTTTATATAGGGCATTAGTCTGCCTCTTATTTTTGATATTGCTGATATGTTCCGAAATCCTAATTTTGAGTGGTCTGGATGTTTGTCCTACATAAAATGAACCACAATGGCAGGTGGCTAAATAAATAACCCAGTCGGTGTTGCAGTTCGCAAAAAATCTGAGATCATAAACTATTGGACAGTTTCTGTTGGAAAATTGTTTGGACTTATTGATCTTGTCACAGTTGGTACAATGTCCGCAAGGGTAGCAACCTATCAGAGGGTCCCCTGTCAGTGTAGTTTGGATACAATTGGGGTCAACATGCCTATGCCCATGTTTGAAGTGGTTAAGAAAGGAACCCAAATTCTTTCCCCTACGAAAGGAAAAAAGGCATTTATCTGGTATAAGGCTAGTTACATCCGGGTCATATTTGAGAATGTTCCAGTGTCTGTGCACACTGTCAATCAAATGGTTAGAATTCCTAGCATAGGTGGTCGTGAATCTTAGAGTGGAATCTCTAATTCATTGGTGCTTGTTATATTTCAATAAGTTATCTCTATCAAGGGAATCAACCATGTTACTGGCAGCTAGAACATAGCCCATACCATAACCCCTGAATTTGAATCTATTAGTAAGGTCTCTCCTGTGAATCTGAAAAGAGGAATCATTAGAACAAATGCGTTTGGTTCTGATAAATTGAGATTTAGGTATGTTGCGTATAACGTGTGGCGGGTGAAAACTGGAAGCATGAAGGATAGTATTGTATTCGGGATGTTTTCTGAAAATCTCAGTGGATAAGGTGTTGTCAGCTAACTTGGTCACGGCAACATCCAAAAAGGTAATATGTTGACGGTCATATTGGACAGTGAATTCCAGTCCCCAGATGTTATTATTCAAATATATAAGGAATTCATGTAGCATGTATGTTTCACCCGTCCAAACCAACCAGCAATCGTCAAGGTAGCATCTCCAAATGTCCATATATGGTAAAAATGTGTTCTTAGTGGAATCATAAATGATATGGTGTTTGACGAAAGCCATAAAAAGATCTGCATAGATGGGGGCAAATGATGCCCCCATGGCTGTCCCCTTGACTTGCCAGTAGCATTTGTCTGAATACGAAAAAACATTGCTAGTGAGAACCAATTTTGCTAGCTCTATCAAGAAGGAATTGAAAGTGGATGGATATAAATCTGCCTTGTTCAACCAAAAAGCCAGGGCCTCAAGTCCAGATTGGTGTGGGATGTTAGTGTATAGAGCACATACATCCAAGGTGCAGAGTAACCAATTATCCTCAAGCTGACTGTCTGAAACAATCTGAAGGAAACTAGTGGTGTCATGTAGTCTTGAACGTATCATGCCCAATAAAGGTTTGAGGTGTTTAGTGAGAAACATGGAGAGGGGTTCTGTAATATAGCTATTTTTGGTGACTCTGGCCATTATGTGAATGAAAGATTCGTATATCACAAATCTACATTTATTCCACCCATGCATCCACTGGTACAACAGTTTCAGAGGACCATTCTTAACGATCTCCATTTTTCTGGGCCTGACATTCAATTCAAATCCAATAACATATCTCGAGCTGAACGCGAAGCGATCTTTGAATTACAGAATAATAACAACATTGTCATTATTCAGGCTGACAAGGGGGGTGCCGTTGTGATCTTGAATTGGAGCGCTTATGACATTGAGGACAATAGACAGTTGTCTGATCCCAAATACTATTCCTTGATGGGCATTGATCCACATCCAGGTTTCAAAAACATATAGAGGAATTCATATATTGGGCCAGAGATGAATGTATCATAACCAATGACATTGCATAACAACTCATTGTCAAGGATCCATGCACTCAATATATTTACTTCTTGCCCAAGATCCACAAGGATCCTTTAAATCCTCCGGGTCGACCAATTGTTTCTGGAAGGGGCTATATTACAGAACCCCTCTCCATGTTTCTCACTAAACACCTCAAACCTTTATTGGGCATGATACGTTCAAGACTACATGACACCACTAGTTTCCTACAGAGTGTTTCAGACAGTCAGCTTGAGGATAATTGGTTACTCTGCACCTTGGATGTATGTGCTCTATACACTAACATCCCACACCAATCTGGACTTGAGGCCCTGGCTTTTTGGTTGAACAAGGCGGATTTATATCCATCCACTTTCAATTCCTTCTTGATAGAGCTAGCAAAATTGGTTCTCACTAGCAATGTTTTTTCGTATTCAGACAAATGCTACTGGCAAGTCAAGGGGACAGCCATGGGGGCATCATTTGCCCCCATCTATGCAGATCTTTTTATGGCTTTCGTCGAACACCATATCATTTATGATTCCACTAAGAACACATTTTTACCATATATGGACATTTGGAGACGCTACCTTGACGATTGCTGGTTGGTTTGGATGGGTGAAACATACATGCTACATGAATTCCTTATATATTTGAATAATAACATCTGGGGACTGGAATTCACTGTCCAATATGACTGTCAGCATATTACCTTTTTGGATGTTGCCATGACCAAGTTAGCTGACAACACCTTATCCACTGAGATTTTCAGAAAACATCCCGAATACAATACTATCCTTCATGCTTCCAGTTTTCACCCCCCACACGTTATACGCAACATACCTAAATCTCAATTTATCAGAACCAAACGCATTTGTTCTAATGATTCCTCTTTTCAGATTCACAGGAGAGACCTTACTAATAGATTCAAATCCAGGGGTTATGGTATGGGCTATGTTCTACCTGCCAGTAACATGGTTGATTCCCTTGATAGAAATAACTTATTGAAATATAACAAGCACCAACGAATTAGAGATTCCACTCTAAGATTCACGACCACCTATGCTAGGAATTCTAACCATTTGATTGACAGTGTGCACAGACACTGGAATATTCTCAAATATGACCCGGATGTAACTAGCCTTATACCAGATAAATGCCTTTTTTCCTTTCATAGGGGAAAGAATTTGGGTTCCTTTCTTAACCACTTCAAACATGGGCATAGGCATGTTGATCCCAATTGTATCCAAACTACACTGACAGGGGACCCTCTGATAGGTTGCTACCCTTGCGGACATTGTACCAACTGTGACAAGATCAATAAGTCCAAACAATTTTCCAGCAGAAACTGTCCAATAGTTTATGATCTCAGATTTTTTGCGAACTGCAACACCGACTGGGTTATTTATTTAGCCACCTGCCATTGTGGTTCATTTTATGTAGGACAAACATCCAGACCACTCAAAATTAGGATTTCGGAACATATCAGCAATATCAAAAATAAGAGGCAGACTAATGCCCTATATAAACATCATCTAGTACATGCTTCTGCTAAATTCACCTTTATCATCATTGACAAAATTGTTGGCAATAAGTATAATAAAACTGGGTTACACTCCATTCTGAACACCAAGGAAAAAAAGTGGATAATCAAACTGGGGGGATTATTCCCACCTGGTCTCAATAAAAATCTTTGATTGAATTCAATTAATTAACAATGATTATATGTGTGTATAAATACTCTTGCTCACCACTATGTATGTAAGTAACACTGAGGAAGGCTGTGTTTGTTCCTGCCGAAACCGGTTTGTTCTCTTTTGTAATGATCTAACTTTCATTACAATATACTTTGGAATACTGTATGCTGGCTCTGTGTGTTTTTTGTCTTGATTCTACTATTTGAGAGCCATGCATTTGCCCCACGCGCTGATGCACCTTTATTTGGATTCTATGCCTGTTGAGCCTGCTTTATATGCAGGTACATGTGCATTCCCCTTTGGGAGATGTAGGCCAGTGTTGAGCCTGTCTGCCTGCAGCCTGCACAGTGCATTGTGACATGCCTAGCAGCTGAGTGCACCTACCCAGTGGGATGTCATGTGCAGATACTAGCCAGATGTCCCACTACTGGCCCGCCCCTAACAGTCATGTATGTCAGACAGGGCAGTGGGATGCAGTGCAGATGTATGCCAATACCTATTGTGTAGTATGTGGCCATGGCCCCCCTGTACCAGTGGTCATACCGTTACAGGCCAGACAGGAGTGCGTAAATGCATGATCTATGGTGGACATCATATACCGGTCGTTATGTGTTATACCCATCTACATGGCTGTCCACATCCTCATTGTCAGGCATGGTACATATGTGTAGCACTAAGGGCTTATGTGTATACCTCTGGACTGTACAGACTGTGTCAGACCCTCCACATATATTGGCTAATATCTCTGCTGCAGTCCACAGTGGCATTATGTGCTAGCAGCGGTACTGTACACTGATGTCTTTTGGATATCTTTTAATAACCAATGGCACACATGTTATAAGCAGATGTGGCCTCCCACACACACCATGTCTGTGAAGACAATCCCAATGACAGTAGCAATAGTCTACTAGTATACCTGCTATACATACCTGACATCCCCTGCAACTATGACATTGGGAACATACGTTCTGGGGTTGGCCTACAATTCATGTACAGGACATATGGTGGGAATATATGCACATATACCTATCCAGGTAGCCAGATATACATGATTACACATGTGTACTACACCCAATTAACACTGTCATGGCAACCACCTACTATAGATTCCCACATCATGTGTGCATGGTCCCATTACATCTCCTGTGTGATGGGTATCCATCCTCTGTGTGGGCAGCAGTGCTACCGACAGCATGTAGCAATACCTCTTACAAGAGAACCAGCACACTCAGAGCAGCCACATATTTGTAGGAGGATCAGGAAGTACAGACAGACTGCGAGTAGAGTTGTGTTATGCTTTGTACAGTATGGTGTTACAGGGTGTTGGTGTACATACTAGTTTGCCATGGAGTGCAGTCCATCTGCTTAGCACACAACTGTGGGCCTATCCTCATGCCAGCCAGAGATGAGCCCATCATGTCTTGTCTGTCCACCACACAGGTCTTGTGTCAGATAATACACTAGCAGTGTATGTGTTGCGTGTTACCAGTACATGGCTACATCCATGACCATCTCTATCATCAATTCCCTGACTAAGGGTATGTTACAGACTATCCTGTAACACCTGCAACTTGCATAGTGTATGGCAACAGTTGTCCACATATGTGCCTGTATTCCAGCCTCTGTCCATCACCTACATACCAAGCTTTGCACATATGTCATGATGTCAGTGGTTGATCCATAGTGGGCTGGGAGTATAAAACACTGCCATGTCTGCCATCAGTCCACTGACATTGTAACTCCCACACATATGGTGGGGCTGGGGGCATATATGTGTGGGTGCCACCTTCACAATACATATGTGTGCCCTCATGCACTGCAGAGCCCAGTGTATGTAACAGTGGTATATGGCCCTGTATTATTGAGTCTAGGGGGAGCACCAGAAATGACCTAGGCTGTTACAAAATGTGGGGTATCAGGGCTGAGCTGCCTTAAGGTATCCGTATGTACAGTACCATATACTTCACCTATATACACATTACTGACATGGATCTGGGTATTGCAGGACTGCTGCCCCCTGCCATACAAACTGTTCTGTATGTTGGTGTGCATGTGATGGTGTCAGTTATGCCATGTTATGTAGCAGTTACAAGCCATGTGGTCATATGATGTCCATATCACCTACTGTGTTTGTACAGTGTGTAGATAGAGGCTGCTGAACTACACACCTGGATTACATACTGTTGAGTGTTAGGTATCCTGTGGCCCAGTGTGTCTTTCCTATTGTACAATGTGAATGGCTTGGCCTGGACAGCAACAGTTGTGAACCTTTTCAGGCTACTGCATGACTGTAACTGGTCCACTGTAACATCACTCCGTTGATATAGTTGTCAGTGTCTGAACAGCTATATGGCATGGCATGTAGAACTGTAATAGTACATGACCAAAGGTTTCCATGTCTGCAAGCCTGTGGGTGTTGTTGTACCTATGATATCTCTGTGGGTGTATGTTACAGGCAATGATTGTCATTTGTATGGGTGGCACATACAGTGTCCAGTCATTCAAAGGTCAACTGTAAGCATAGTGGCTGTTCCATATTGTGTGCACCTTTCACTTATGTATCTTACTGTACATATAACTGTGTGTGTATGTGTAGTCACATGTATATGTGCGTATATATATATATATATATATATATATATATATATCGATATAGATATAGATAGATTTAGAAATATGTATACCTGTATCTGCATATCTGTGTCTGTGTATCTGTAGCCTGGTAATGTTGATGGCTTCCACATAATACATTACACATGGGAACCAGACTGTACTGCATGATATGTTACTAATACCAGCCTGACATCATACAGGTGGGATGTAGTACAGGTAACATCATGTGCCCATGTTGTCACTGGCCCTGGTTATGGGATCTCCAACAGTTGGTAGTGCATTGCAGGGCAGACATGTTTGTCTGGGGGGATGCCTATTTGTACAACTCGTATAGTGTGTGGTGCCTCTCAACCCCATTAACATAACATGTAGCCTGTTACACTCCTCTTCCTAACAGCTACATGTGCCTTGCATTACCAGCACAACAGTGTTGTACCAATGGGTTGGTAGACATGGGAATCCAATTGAGTTCTGCCACGTGTGTATGTGTGCATGTGTGCATATCTGTAGGGTACACCATTCTGAGTCCACATACTCCTATTGCAATACACATTGCCACATAGTAGTACAGATATTGTTGTCATCACCCATAGGTGTGGCAAAGCAATGCAACACCCTACTATGCCTGTGGCATGTGCATCACATGCATATCCCTGTGGTACCTCTGTTGTGATATGCAATGGGTTGTTTTGGCATCATGGTCAATGGGTGATAGTGGGTATGTCAGAGCATCAAGATGGGTTCCAGTGTGTACAATAGCCAGTGGGGTATGTGGGTGCTGTGTACACTGACTTTACACCATGGTAAACCTGGTATATGGCCCATGCACCACTCTCAGGTGACCAGTGTCACCATCACTCATACAGGTAACAGATAGGATACAGCCCAGTTACACATGTGCTGTGTGCAGCCTACCTGTAACACATTGGACACATGAACTAGTTAGCTAGCAACTATACAACCAGGTCTCTAAGATGTGTGTCTACCTGTTATGTGTCAGTCAATGTGTACATGATGGTATGACACACTATGTATTCTCCATATACAAAGATTGCCTCCTCCATTACCATATTGTACATGTCTGTGGATGGTCTGCATGTAACACGTGACCTGGTACACACCTCAACCTACAGATGGTGTTGTGTGTGCAATGACAGCCATGCAGTTCAGTAGCACTATATACCTGGGTAGAGGTCTAGACACAGTGTCGCCAAGTAAGGATGTGTGTTTATGTGGATGGGTTGACATAAGGGTGCAGATTATACCTGTACCAGCAGACCACCGGTCAATTTCGCACGGCCAATAACTGTTATACATACCTGTGGCATGTGTGCAACTGTACACCACATATGTCACGGCCATGGTGTCACCACACTGACATACCCTTGTGGAATATGACTGCAGACCATCCTCCTGCTGACACATGTACGCCTACAGCACAAATGGATGACAGTATGGGGATAACAATTGGTGTTACCAACAGCTGAGATGCATCATAGCTGCATGGCTACACTACCTGACATGTATGCAGTACACATTACCCCTGATTACATTCTACACTACAGTACATTGTGGAACTCTATCACAGTCACCGTGTGCATCAGAACCATGTTAGCCTGTCCCTGCATCAATGTTATGGATGACAGGGATGTGGCACAAATATCATCATATGCGCAGGGTGTGTGGAAGTCATCTTAGCTGCATGGCTACACTACGTGACATGTATGCAGTACACAATACCCCAGACTACATTCTATACTGCAGTACATTGCGGCACTCTATCACAATCACCATGTGCATCAGAACCATGTTAGCCTGTCCCTGCATCGATGTTATGGATGACAGGGATGTGGCACAAGTATCATCATATGCGCAGGGTGTGTGAAAGACACCTTAGCTGCATGGCTACACTACCTGACATGTATGCAGTACACATTACCCCTGACTACATTCTACACTGTGGTACATTGCAGCACTCTATTACAGTCATGGTATGCATCAGAACCATAGTAGCCTGTCTCTGTATCGATGTTATGGATGGCAGGGATGTGGCACAGGTATCATCATATGCACAGGGTGTGTTGCAGGTGTGCCAGAGGCCGAGGGTAGTCCACACATGTGTCACCATGTGTGTGGGTGAGGGGTGTGGTTCATTGATTGGGGTGTGGTGATGTGGTGTGTGTCGGTATGGGGTTGCCCTAGGTGTGGTTGCATAGTGTGTGGGTATGCATGCACACAGTTCCACCATGTGGCTGCCCTATATGGGTGATGTTGGACAGCTGCAGACCATAGTTGGCAGGGTGTGCAGTTCACTGCCTCCGGCCACGGACATGCCGACTGTGCCTGCCAGAGTTCCATGGTCACATGCAGGTACAGACCTTGAGGTGCTACTCTCCCCAGATGATGACATATGTCCGCTGGAACCATGTCCTGCCTAGGGCTGGCCAGGGCCACATGCACGAGGCCTGCTGTGGTGTGGTGTGGACAGCAGCCCTAGTGGTGTGCTGGGGCTGGTGTTGCCACTACAGGAGCAGCTGGGTGTCCTGGCATGTCCACAATGACCACCAGCTGCTGGTGTCTCTGGTCTATGTCCACGCGGCCATCACACCACACCCACCACATGTTCTAGCACAGACATACCATGGATGAGGAGGCCAACCATCTCAGTCCACTGTCTATCCATGACCTCGGTATATTCATGGAAGGTTGCCACTTACAGCTGCAAAAGCAGACCTCTGCAGCCTTAGGCCCTGTCTGATGTGCATTTCCATACGTGCCTGTACCTCCATTATGGCCTGAAACATGCTCCTGGTTGTACCAGTTGTGGCACCTCTGACAGGGGCATGATGACCTGCGTTCCTCCCATGAGCACCATGTTGCATTTTCTGATCTGGTGGCCTTCCAGACATCTGGCATTGCTGACTGTGACCCGACACAGTTGGCATGCACACCGCACTTTCCTGGTCATTGCCACCAAGCACCAACTGTCCCTCTGCTATGGCCACATGTGATGGGGTTTGTAGGGGCACTGTAACTGTGTGCGAGCTTGGGGTGGCTAGGAGGGTGATGACACATGTTGTTGCAGTGTTGGCCTCTGACAACCCCACCTGTGCCTCACCTGTACCATCATCATCATCTGTGTCTGTAGGGACACCTATCTCAGTTTGCTTGCAGGAGGGACCCTGACCCACCTCGCGACCTGTGGGGGAAACAAATACACATGTTAAGACCTGTACAGCATTGCATAATAGTACACACACTCACACATACTCACACTGACAGCCACCTTACTACCTCACTTTCCCTGAATTTATAGACCATCCCACAGTCAGTTACATATGTTCCCCATCCTGCATTGCACTTGCTCATATACACGCATCTCTACTGCCCATTAACATATCATTCCTCTCCATGCCTACACATGTGGTTACAACACCTCACCTGTTACTCCATCGCCTCCCTGGCTTGGGTGGAGAAGGCAGTAATGGTGTACGAGGCCCCTATATGGTTGGGGCTTGCTACATTCACTGCATATGTCACACACCAGAGCCCCATACTACAGTCTTGCTCAGTTCATGCCACATCTGCTACAGAAGCGACCCATCATGCGGACAACAGTACTATCTGGATACATTCACTGATGTGCTGTGATAATTCCCCATTGCATTTGTAGTGCTGCATATGTGGGTAGCCAGTTACCTATCTGCTGCTAGCAATAGGATGTGTATACCTGGTATATACTTCACCTCCCAATGCATGCTCCATGCTACAGACCTTGTTATGCTATCAGCTGTCCTGTGCTCACATCGGACATGCATCGTCCACACTCCATTAGATTGCACTTACAAACACAATCGAGACGCACACACACACACACACACACACACACACACACACACACACACACACACACACACACACACACATACACACCACACCCCTACATGTGGATTTGCACAACATTTGTACACACAGTCCTCCCATTACCCTTCTGTCAGCATGCATTACATATGGTGCTCAACAGCATGCAGTGCAACTATAGTCACTTCATGCTAGCACCGGTATTCATGTGTGTGAGGCATGGGCTGTGTTGGTAGGTGATGGCCCTTCTACCTGTTAACACGGCACCCATGTACAAAGTGTTACTTTGGACCTGTTTTGCACCCTGCCTTGTACTGTGCACCATACTTTGCAGGTGTAGAAACCATTGATACATCTGTAGTACTGTGTTGGCTATGTCAGCTCCAATGCTCACAGCCCCTATGTGTTATAGCAACTCATACCTGGGATGATATGTGAACAGCTATCAGTTGTGGATGCCTGATGTCTGCGTTACAGATCACAACATCAGCAGTGCATGTATGCCCAGTACATGACTATTACACTGACAACCAGCAGACCTTATCATGTTTGTGGTGGTTGCCCTACACATGTCCCAGACCTCTGCATGGTTGCAAGGTCTACTCATTTGCACATCCCTTGGCGTGCACACACTACTGTCATGCATGCTGTGGGGTCAGGGTTACGTCTGAAATGTTTACTTAACCTGATTGTGTGCAGCTGCAGCCATCGTAGTGTTGAGTCACACATGTCCCTACTGTAGGCCATGTGTGCTGCCACACTTCACATCCCTGTGGACACATTGCACATCGACAGGATGTTAGTTATCTTGCATGTGTCTGTTGTACCCTTCCGATACCCCAGCATGGTCTCTACTGTGATGCAGTGCATTTCACAGCAACAAAACATGAACGTGTACAGCATGCAGTATGGGTAGGTGTGTTAGACGTGTGCATGGGACATCCCATAGCTATTACATGCCCAGTTTGTCATTATGCATGAACACGAACCATACTCACTGGCTACAGGCTGCTACCATGGTGGTATCCTGGAGGGACCTACATAGGAGTGTGAGAAAGCTGATGTCAGTGTCCACAGCTGTGGCATTTATAAAAGGTGTATGCAGCATTACATTACATCAACAGTAGAATTACACAATATTACAGCTTATACACAACTGTTTATTACTACTACACAGCAGCAGACTATGTATATGAAATCTCAAATTTGCATGATGTACCTGTACAGATGCAGATGCATACACAAGAGTGGAGTACCGATGTGCCCTGGAGCCTTACCTGCATGCTCCTCAGCTGGTGTGTCATTGGCACCCACCTCCAAGATGTGCCCTGCCAGGTGTTGAGGCTGCAGGTGGCCAGGTGCCACAAGGCTGCTGAGAAGCTCCTCCACACGGGTGAGGTGTGGATGGGTGGGTTGCCCCCCCCCCATTGCGAGGTGGTCCCCCCTTACGGCAGCTGCATGCCAAAGTACCTGGTGAAGCAGGTCAGTGCAATGATGCTGGACCTGGTCATACCTGTGGTTATGCAGTCCGACATCATTGACCCTGTGGACTAGCTCATTCCACAGGGAGGTCCTCTCCTGCTGGTCATGGGCTGTCCACCCAAATAGCAGTTCATAGTGCTGTACCAGCTGGTTGATAATGATCTCTGTTTCAGCGGCACTGTATGTGGGAAGACGACTATGTGACATGTTTCCTGGAAGACATAAATATGGAAACAGGCCTGAGCCACCCATACAGCAGGGTTACCATAGTTCTTAATACACATATTTGTCTCCCCCCCACCATATCAGCTACAACAAACCATTCACAGACAGCAATTGTTATGTCAGCTGCTTACCTACCATTGGGACATATGCTGTATTGTACCAAGCTTTACGCTATGTGTATGTGCCATGCTTTGTGCTATGTGTTTGTAGCCATGCTCCCTGTGGGGACACTTAACTTTGTTGGCCTGTTACAGACTATTTCACCTGCATGCCATTGTCAGTGCCACTATATATATGTGTATAAATATACATCTATGTACATATATGTGTAGATATATGTTGTACGTTGTTGATATACCTATGTCTATATAAGTGTCTGTGTATCTGTACACATACACGTCACAGTCTGTATCACACAGATATGTGGAGTGCATACAGACATTTGGTCCGCATTCTGTAACTGTTTTTCATTCACAGCTGCACTGTTCTGCCTTGCTGCAACAAAGAAAGGTGCCTAATGTGAACACAGACTAACATTAGGGTGGTAAATATGGTGTGAGATTGCTGGTACGCCTATTACACACTGATGTCATTTGTGCATGCTATATTACACATTAACATGACTGTCCTGCAAGTGGTGTGCTCTGACACCCATGTGTCTTTCATGATGACAGTACTTCCACCACCAGCTATTGTCCACACTAACATAACATACACAGATATTATGGCTGACATCTTTGCCATTCATTGCTGATCTGCACAGTTGGCGGGTATGTCCCACTGCTTACAGGGACAGACAGTATTGTCCATAGCAGTTGTTCAGTGGGACATCATTACAGGGACAACTGCAGATGGCACATATCAAACATTCAAGATCATATATCCTATTAATCTATACCACATACTACATTAAATTACATACAGTTATGTTTTACATACCTTTTAGTTTTTGGACAGGTGTGATGCCTTCCCAGTTTTGGCTTGCAGGTTTTTGTTTCCCACTGTGTGTGGGTTTCTTTTTATCTTTACTTTTTTATTTTTTCCCTCTCTCTCTCTCTGTCTCTCTCCTTCTCCAGTAGAGCTATTGAGTTTGTTTGAATGGATTGCAGCTTGGCTTTTGTGGGTAATGCACATGATCAGATGATGGGCTCTGCACCAATCAGTGTGCAACAGTTGCTAACTGCATGCAGCCTGCTATGTAGTGATTCAGTTAACCATTGTCATGGCAACCCAGTACTATAAATTGCTTACTCACCTGGGCATTGTCCCTTCACCTTTCCAGTATGGAGGACATCCTTCCTGTATGTGGACAGCAGTGTTACAGATGGCAGGTTGCAGTACCTATTACAGTGAGGCTTGCAGACTCAGGGCAACTACACAATCGTAAGAAGCTCCAGACCTACAGACAGAGTGAGTAGTGTTGTTATGTGCATTGTATATTGCTGGTCTTGCAGTCTTTACATGTACATCGTAGTTTAGGATGGAAAGCAATCTGTCTGCATAGCTCTCAACAGTGGGCCTATCCACATGATGGCCAGTGGATTGTCTGTTTACTTTTGCCTGTGCACCACACAGGTCTTGTCCTAGATATATCCCTGGCAATCTGACTGTTGCGTGCTATCAGTACATGGCTACTTCCATTTGTGTTCCTGATGTGTTATTCCTGCATAAGGGTATGTTGCAATGAATCCTGTAACACCAGCAATGTGCAGGGTGTGTAACAGCAATATTATGTGTATGGCCCTGTGTTTCTGCCTCTGTCCTCCACATATATGGCTGGCTTTGTCCTGCTGTGATATGGTTAAGGGTTGTTTGGTACTGGCCTATCATTATTTACTGCTAGCATTCCTGCTATCATCCCAGTCATATCGTGGACTCCCACAACATTTGTTGGTCAGGTTCCATACATGTGACAGATACATAGACATTAGCACAGGTAATAAATGTCCCCCTAGGCCTTGACTACAGGGTGTAACTGGCGGCTGCTGAACTACATCTGTTATTGTTTATTGTTACCTATCTTGACAGCAAATACTTTGTCTACAGTTGTACGAATTGATGGGCTTGGGCTGGACAGCATAGTATGTTATATATCCACACTGTCTGCATCTTCTGTTTTGTGTCGGCCTTGCATTCCTCACTGATTAAATAAGTCCAGATCTATGTGCTGTAAGTAATGGCATACATTATTGTAAAATACACCATTAAAGGCTGTCTGTGTATACATACCTGTGTATCGTCTCATGTCCTTTGAATAGAGAGTGGGTCTATGTGTAATGCAGTACTCCTGTTCAAGTATAAATGTCATTTAGTAGGTTATACAGCAAAACGATGTTGATATACTGATTTCACATGGAAAATAGAATGTGCTGCAGTGGGACTTGAACTGAAAATGGGTGAGCATTACTGGATGCTCTGCCCACTACACTATTGCAGTTCTGATTAATTTGCATATTTCTACCTTAATGTCATACCCATGCTCCCTTTCCCTGGCCCCCGAGCTCCATGTACACAGCATCCATCCATTCTCCAGTTGCTAGCCTTGCCATACCACACCTACACACATTTCCCTCTATGCATGTCTAGGTACTCCTTAATTTTAATGTCACGATGCAACCTTCTGCAGGCTCTTCATCCATTTAGTCCACGTAAGTTCGAGCCTTCCCTTGATCCTCCTTCGATACTGGTGGAAACATCATTGTTACCCACAAAGTCTGGTCCGTCCCACCAGGGACTGACCTGTTGTGTCACGAGTAGACTTTGCCTGTCTACACTGTTTTTCCCACTGGTAGCATCCTGCCAGGGGTTTGAGAAGCAGTGGTTTGCTTACACACAAGACCAGCCTCATCTCCCGCTTCCGCGGATGAAGCACCCCCCCATGTTGTGCCCCGTTTTCCATTCCTCTCTTCAGTGTTATACAAGACTACTGTTCTCACAGTAAGTGTGGATAGGCACTGTTCATTGATACTCATAGACTGCTCGGAATACTGCGATTGAGCAATATGCACATGTTTGCTGATATTAATCTACATACTTACATACATTTCCTATACTGTTGACTGACTGTGCCGGATGATATGTTTGTGATAACAGTAGCTGATTGTATATCTGCCATGCCTTCGTGGTAACTCACTTGGACTATAATGTGCAGGGCGGGGGTTGGGAACCTGGGAGTGCTGATTATGTTGTTACTGACCACGATAAGGGCTGTGGGCTACAGCGTGCCTAAGGCACTGCAGGGGAAGTGTAGGTGGGTATGCACTCATGTGTGCGAGGCTCAGATTTGTTGACCTCCAGTTACAGCGTCTTACACTGGGTTGGCCTCCACATTGCTTAACAGTGTGGGTATTGCTTACCGCCACACAAAATAGGCGTACTTCCGCTTGCTGCCGCATACTCCCGTGCTACTTCATGAACATGTCGGTATTATACATGCTTAAGTCAGGTGTACATGTCAGGTATGACTGTTCACAAAGGTCAGTGTAAAGTTAAGTGGGATTCCAGTTTAGCATTTCTGGTTAGGCTACACTCAGGTATTCGGGTTAGGTTTAGTTATGCCATACCTGTATTGTAGAGTAGATGTGAATAGTGGAGGTGTAGGTGGGAGGTGGAGGGAGGGACATTTTAACTGTATAGTAGGCTGTTCGACTGATTGGTGAGGGAGCAGTAGTGCAGGTTTGCAGGGTGCTGGGATATGTATACAAGGCAGGACAGGAGGTGTCTATGTCAGTAGTTGGTATAAGTGTATGTAATGTTAGTTGGGGGGTGGACTTTGCCAGGTGGTGAGCAGGTGGTGATCCAAGTGTGCTTGACTTTTCCCTTCATGTATTATTTACATGTGTGTCTTTGACAGCTGCGGTAATACACCTAGGTTGGGGGTTCCAGATTCTGCCAATATAGTTGTGTGGAGGGCGTCACCTACTTGTGACTGTGAACATAACTGGGGATGAAACAGGGGTCGATAGGTAAGTGGTGTTATTGGGCCACACAGAGGGGCTGATAGTAGGGGATATGTCCAGGGATGTGCAGGATGGCTGACGGGAAGGTCCACAGCTGGCCATTTGTTCTACAGCAACAGCTGTGTATATACCCTGCATTTGGGGGTAGGTCTGGACACTCACACCCCTGGGTGGGGGTGAAGACAGCAGTAATACCTTGTGATGCCAATTAGTTCGGCTTATATGCCTACAGTGGGGTCTTGCAACCATGTGTTCTTTGGTGTCATTTAGTGGGTTTGCTACAACACATCTGGTTATACTGTCCTTTGCATATAAACTAGACATTGCTGCTGCGGGACTCATACTGGGTGTGGCTGCTCGTTAGGCATTGACTCTGCCTAATGCACAATATTGCTTACATCCCTGGGGCAGTCCACATAGAACTGCTCCAGCCAACACATGCACGCCTAGTCCCATAATTACATACCCATTGTTCCTCACCCGCACCTCCTCTTCGGCACTTTTCCTTACTCTGGGTGCAAGTCGAGTCTGAACACACCAGTGTACACTGCCCCACTTCTCGGGACCAATCACTTACATTGTCTCGTCCCATGGGTTATCTGGCTTCCCCAAACTTGTAGTCCGGGTACATGCATGTCCTGCTGTAGGTTATCTGTGTAATGGCTGGAAGGCCGAATAGCCATAACATTTTTGGCTTGTCCCACAAGGGACATTCTTGTCATTGTTTCAAGATTAAACTTGGCGGGGTCTCTCCCACTGGTAGTATCCTGCCTGTAGTCTGGAAAGTGGTGGTTTGTTTACTTTTATTGTGTGTTTGTATGTTCACCTGTCTAGCTAGGGGGGGGGGTTGATCCTACATGTTACACGTTTGTTGATTGGGCTCCTCACCCCCATTGGCACAGCCTGTGAACATATGTAATCCTTAACAGCTGTATCATATCCTAGCTATATATCTGTGTATATTTACACACACACACATATATATATATATATATATATATATATATATATATATATCTGTATATGTATGCATACATATATATATATATAATGACACACACACACACACACACACACACACATATATATATATATATATATATATATATATATATATATATACATACATATAGACACATATGTATTTATATATATATATATATCTGTATATGTATGCATACGTATATATATATATATATATATATATATATATATATATATATATATATATATATATAAAATGACACACACACACACACAGATATATATATATATATATATATATATATATATATATATCTGTATATGTATCCATACACACACACACACACACACACACATATATATATATGTAAAAAAAAATGACATGTGGATGAATGGGTGGCTGCATATGTATATATCTACATGTGGGTATTTATATATGTCTATGTATGTATACGTTTGTACTACAAAAAGGTAGAGGTATATCTCCATGTAGTTATGGGTATATATGCACACACATACCTGTACATATTTAGCCACATATCCTGTCATGTTGCCTGTTATTGCTGGGTACTGTTTTGTGTGCATACCAGCCAACCTTGTATGCCACTTATGCTTTGCGATACCTACAACTAAATCCGTTAGTGTACACAGAGTCACACATGAAATCTATTGCTAGTACCAGGTAATCATTCGTCCCATGTGGGACAGCTCAAACATTGGGTATACAACTTTCATCTACACCCAGAGTTACATAGGTACCCATGGCTATGTGCATGGGCTACGGCATGTGCCAGACCTAGGATACTTGGGTCAAGACAACATAAGGGATGGGTCCTGAGGGGGGGAGTGTGGAGGGGTGGCAATGTGTAGTGCTGTGGTAGCTATGGGCTGGTAACCAGGGTTGAGATGGTGGCTGTGTGTGTGTGTGCAGCGGGTGGGGGGAAGCGGAACTGTGGGTAATGAATGTATGGCTCGTGGATGGCCTTGGTTGGATGGGCCTGTACTGCTCGGGCCGCCTAGTGGGTGGGGGAGAGGGGGATGTGATGTCAGCATGTGGAACATGACTAAGGACTAATTTAAATCCCTATTACAATGACACACGGATATTATATTGAGCTTGGCAGTGTTTTGCAGGGCAGTCGTGTTTGTCTGGGCAGGGGGTATGCCAATTCGTATGTGACGCATATTGTTTGGGGCCTGTCAAGGTCTTTCACGGTGCATGTGGACATGTATGTGGCTGTTAATCTACCGTTGCTATCTACAGATGTCTGTCCATATATACCTCTGTGGGTGTATATATTTGCTTACATATTTCTAACCATGTCCGTATATACCTATGGGGACATTTCTCTGTGTACATATGTGTAACTTGCTGTGTATATGTGGACGTATGGATGTTGACATATATATGTGAAGATGGCATTTGCATGTATATCTGTTCGTATATTTGTATATATATATAATTTATATATATATATATATATATATATATATATATATATATATATATATGTGTATATATATGTGGATAGTTATATATATATATGTATATGTGACTACATCTATAGATATGTTGTATCCATTTAGATAGTAACATATTTGCACACACATCCATCTAGCTGTAGGTCTACATTCTCTGTGCTGTTGCATGACTGGACTGGATGATATGTTTCTAACAACGTCAAATTTATTTATATCTGTCATAGCTTAGTGGTAATTCCCTTTGTCTATGATGTGCAGGGTCCTTGGTTCGAGCCTTGCAGGAGCTGTTTATTTTGTTGCTGGGCAGAACACTGGCCATTGGATACAGAATGATTAAGGCACTTTAAAGCAGTTGTAAGCTGGTTTGTCTGGGTTTGCGCAGAGCTAAGCACTGTCAACTGCTGGTTACAGTTTCTTACACTTAGTTAGCTTCTAAATTGCTTAACCTGTGTAGGCATAGCTTACCACCATACAAACAGGCTGTTAACCGCTTACAGCTGCTTAAAAGTACCTACTCTTGCTTACCCCCATGCTAATTTCTTTAAAAGAAAAGAAAAAGGGGTGATAGGAAAGTGGTGAAAAAGAAGCACAAAGATGGAAAGACAGTCAGCAAGATAGCTAGAGATGTGCAGGAAGGGTGTAGGGTAGGTCCATAGCTGCCCATTACTTCTACAGCAACAGCTGTGCATATATGCAATGGCTTTGGAGGTACATTTGAACACTCCAACCCCTGGGAGAGGGGTGAGGACAACAATATTATGTTGTGATGCCAATTAGACCAGATTACATGTGTCCAGTGGACATGTGAGCAAAATGGACAGCTATGTATGGGGCGTGATTTTATTCCGGGAACAGATTGCCCTTTTTTTAATGGTGAGAATGGGATGTTGGGGAAGGACAGCAGGTATGCTCAGGGAGGATAAGTTGGGTAGGATGACAGACAAGACAGACAAGACAGCATACAGGGGCGGTATATGACACATGTGGGGGGAAACACCTTGGATGGGGAGGGGTGTTTGGAAGTTGCAAGCCCATGAGCCCCCAAATGGAAACAGTGGGACTGAGGTCCCCACCCATGGGCAGTCACCACTGCACCTTCACGGCCCCAAAGGTGGCTGTGCTGGGGGCTGTGTAGGAGGGGCAGGCTCACCCTCTAATTGCGCCACTCATCCCTCAAGCTTGCATAGACTGTCTAGAAACTCCATATTGAGCTCCCTACACACCATGGCCTGGACCTGATGACAGCTGACATGTTCCTCTCCACGCCCACTCCCGAGGGGGTGATCTCCATCCCCTGCAATGGTTCCACCTGAAGGTGGTGCAGGGACAACGGAGGAGGTGGTCCCAGGCTGGGCCCCAGACGTGCTGGTGCCCGGTGCTATAGCCAACTGCGGTGGGATAGGTTGGTCCGCTGGGACCGGCCTTCCCATATGAGTTATGTTGTAGCAGGTTTATGAGAGATATGGGTTAGTAATAGTCAACAGCATTCTGGATTAGTTATAACAGCATGCATAGGTATTCCCATTAACCCAAAACACCAGATGTAAAACAGTTGCAGAGCAAGCAGAACACATGCATATATGGAACAACAGTTGCCAATACAACAGCATGCAGGTTCCATTGATGGCAACAGGCCACCAATATGGGTGTATTTTAACATGGCACATGCATAGAAACAAATGTGAATATTTATAAACCATTAGGACATATGTCCCAACATAAGTTTGGAGTGTACACATACCAAATGAGGTGTGTCATTGGGTTATTTTTGCACATATGGTAGGGGTGAGAGAGAGAGTTCAAGTAACAACTAATATATCCTTGTAGTTTTCACAACATTCTTAGTCACTGCAGTGATCTGTCCCTTACATGTATTATTACAATACCCAATGGCCTTATATTGTACACTGCTATGTTTATAGATTATTATATACGTGACCTTTGTCTTACATACAGGCATGACAAGTTGCAGGTGTTAATGCAACATATGTTGAGAACTGCTGTCATACACTTTGGGTGAGGTGCTAGAATGATAGGTTTGTTTTCATATACATTCTTTACGTATGTACAAGTCTGACTATCAGTTATATGTCATTAATGGCTGTCTACATTTCTTGGATCATCACACTGATTTTTCAGGGGAACAGGGTACCAGGCTGGTGATGTGGGCCATTTATCTGGACATTCTGGACAGATTGGAACAGTTGTGGGGTATGGATATGCATACAACTTTCTATTTGGACATTCTAGCAAATTCTGTACAGTTGGGTGTAATTATGCACACAGCTTTCTATCTGAACAGTGTAACTAAATCTGTACAGTTGTGGGTTATGATTATGCATACAACTTTCTAGCACTCTCGAGATTCAAACCCCTGCTGTGTGTGACAAATGAATTACAGTTAACATCACAGTAGACTGTGCTATCAGGGAATTGATGTGAAACTTTCTACTGTTTTCTGTGTAATTCTTCCTCACTTGTACAATATGAATGACCTCTTGGCACTTCCAACATTGTTATACAGAACTTCATACACATTTTATCTGCATACCACAGTGTGGGTAACACTGCTTAATACAACAGTACTATTTATTGTATGCAACAATTCAATAACATATGAAAGAAGAGTAAACATAAGCACTCCAGGGGTTATACCTTTATTCACAGAATATTACACATTTATTTCTACTGGTACGACACTTTCTAAGGCTCTTATATTTGTTATGACAGTACATGTTGAATAATTACTAACCTGTCTCGCGACACAGCCTTTGCAACCTAGCATCATGGGCTTGCTGGTTCACTGACCACTCATCTGCAGCTGTCAGAGAAATACAGTGATATTTAGCCATACCTATTCATAGTATACACAAGCTAGGCAATTATTAACTACTTAGTAGAATGAGTACTTACTCAGTACTGGGGCATTAGGCATCTGCCAAGACTCCTGGATCCACTGTTCCAGTGCATCCCCCCTCCACCGCTTCAAGTCAGCATGGTGGTGCCTAACCTCCTCACCAGTCCGGGGGGTATGTGTGGCACTGGTGAGGTCACGGGTGAGACTGTCCCAGGCCTCTGTTTTATACTGCGAGCCCTGGTACTGGCCCTGCAGTACTCTCTGCTCATGGTGTTTTACGAGGAGCCATACCATGATTTATGACTCCTGGATGTCTCAGCGCTCTGAATCAAGTGCCTTCACCCACACCAGCCATTCTGCCTGCAGTAGGAAGCTACAAACAGTTATGGGAAGTATTCCTGCCTGTGGGGTTTAAATACGGCCAACTTCCTGCACTTTCCATGATTGGCCAGTTTTGAAAAGGCTAAGCTATGGGCTGGGCACACCTGCTTACCTAAGGTTGGCAGTGCTTAGAGAGGTATACCAATAGGCAGATTGAATTGGCTGCCCTACACATTGCTTACACTTAACAAGCTAAGCTGTGCAGTGGTTAGCATTGCTTAACAGTTACTTAGCATTATATTTGCTTTTTGGCAGTGATTTATTATTCATTACAGGTTATATATGTGTATGGTAGCCATGAATCATGTGTACTTACACTGTATGGGGTCCTGGGGACTTCTACAATTTATTACATTAACACCTCACATCTGTGCTTACTGCAGTACTCCAGTTCACATATTTATGTAATGTAGCTGAGTATACAACATAAACTGTATAGAAAGTCCTTTCACATGTTCATCTTGTTTTCCTATGGAGAGGTTTGTTTCTTAAAACCTCACTCTTATGTACTGTTGTGTTAACTTAGTAATTAAGTACTGTGACTGTAGAGTACAGGGTCCTGAGGTTGAGCCTTGTAGAAGCTGTTTATTTTGTTGCTGGGCAGAACACGGGCCGTTGGGTACAGAGTGATTAAGGCATGTTAAAGCAGTTCTAAGCGGGTGTGTGGGTTTGCGCGGAGCTAAGCAATGCTAACCGCCAGTTACAGTTTCTTACTCTCAGTTAGCTTCTACTTTGCTTAATCTGTGTAGGCAATGCTTATCCCCATGCAAACGCACTTAAACACGCTTACTAGTGCCTGCTTATTTGTGCTTAAACCTGCTTACTAGTGCCTTATTATTGTGACACTGACACCTCACGTGCATTTAACAGACTACTTCAGTTCACATTTAAACATTATTTAGTAGGTTATACAGCAAAACAATGTTGATATCCAGATTCCATATGGAAAATGGAATGTGTTGCAGTGAGACGAAAACCGGAAATGCCTGCTCGTTAGGCGGATGCTCTGTCTACTACACTATTGCAGTGATGTTTTATTCGGATATATCCTCTTTGTTACCCTCTCAGCCTTTTAAGCTGCTTTACACGTACCTAGGTGATGGGCACACTGGTGCACCTACAGTTAGCTTTAATTGGTGTTTTAAAAAAAAATAAAAGGGTTTCTGTATTTACTTTTTCAGTACTGTTGCTGTTGTACACATGGGGAACTGTTGGTGGGGATATGCGGACACCTAGGAGAAATCTTGCTCATCTTTTAACACTTTCTGCTTTTCTACATTGCTGGAGTGTGTTTATTCTGAGAGCTCTGCTCTCAGACACGCCCTCTGTACTCGTACACGCTCCGTGTAAGCCTGGGAGCTTGGGCAGCGTGCCTTCATTAATATGCATGGCACGCTGCCGTCCTGCTCCTAAGTGGGTGCTTCTGTGCAGGACTAAGCTAGTCCTGCATGGAAGATTAGTAAATCTGGGGGGATGACTTTTTATGGCCTAGCCATAAAGTAATTTAATTTCAGGTACTTTTCTGAAGTTAACCTCCTGTACTCCAGTTTCCACTGTTAAAATATACATTTAAACAGTTACAATAGTAAATGTACATTTCTGTTCTATTCCAGTGAGGTATACTGTGGATACATTTCAAACAGCACTTTGTAAGATACCTCTTCAGCACACGTCTGTACAAGCCATCTTATATGACATACAGTTCTAATACATTTGTAACACAAACATTTTACATAAATCATGTTGATATTCACAAATGACATATAATTATTTACAAAATTCCAGATAGCTGGGCTGCTAGTATCCCTTTTTGTGACAGCCTGAACTTAACTTAACCACTCTAGACAGCACTCGGTTAACCAATGCCCTTAAATACACCAACAAATACAGCTCAGCTACAGCATTCCTTGCTTTCTCTCAGAGATTAATTCCCCTCAGTATTGTGTATAAAAACACATAGCAAAATGCTAAATATTTTTATATCAAAAAGCATCACCTGTTTAATTTTCAGTGTATTTATCTGTGAAACAGGTACATGAACTGGTCCTTTTCAAACCTTCTGCCATACAACGGGTATCAAGTGTTTCAGCGGTGGTGCAGCGGTAGTGTTGTTGCCTCACAGCAAGAGGTTCTCCTGTTCGATTCTTGGCTGGAGTGTGGGGAGTGCCTTCTGTGGGGAGTCTTCATGTCCTCCCTGTGGTCGAGTGGCGTTCTGAAAGACATGCATGAATGGGCATGCCTTTGTTGAAGGTTGGGCATCGAGCTGGCAACTCAGCACTGTAAAAATCTACTGCCAATCATTAGTGGACGGGAGTTCTGCTGTAGTGACCCCTAACCAGGAAAAGCCGAAAGACAAACAACCATGGGTATCAAGGGCAAGAAGAAATGCAATATACACACATGCATATATAAGGAACATATGTATGATTGAACAACCACAAACTTGAAGCATGTAATATCGATCTAGAAAGACTGAAACTCAAAATAAACAAATAAGTAACCTCCTCTGCTAGTTATATATACCAACTCCCAGGGCTGGTCTTAGATAAACTGGCATCCTAGATGATAAAGCTCCATGCCTCCCCCCAAAAAACCCTTTCTGGATTGCTCACACTATCCAGATTGTTTTTTTTTTCTTCCTTTTTCACACAATTTGTCTTACTCTTCATTTTTTTCAGCAGTTATTCATTCATTATAAAGCTATTCATTCACTCATCCAATGTGTTCTACCTAGGGAAGACTGCACTCTGACAATTAACTGTGTTAATCCAAGGGTCGACCTTCAAGTCCCCAGAAATCATAAGGTTTCTAAATCCCCTGAGATGCATTTTAGAGTTTTTTAAGCAACCTTTTCGTCCAATAAATAGCAATATTAAGCTATGATGTTTCTAGATGTTTCGAGATGCATTTTATAGGTTCATAGGTTCATAGGTTCATACTAGGCTATCTGCCCGAGGGCATTTACAAGCCTAGCCCATAGTTTTGTGGCTTACGCCACCCCTTTAGTATGGGGAACTATACCCATTATTTTGCTGTGCCTCTGTTGAGCAGTGACACTGAGGTAATCCCTGGGGTATATCTGCGATCTCCCATCCATTGGTCAAGATTTCTCTTGAACAAGGACAGCGAGGTGCTCTGCCTCACATATACCAGGATTTTATTCCACAGCATAGGGAGTCTTTGGGTGATGAATCTATCCCTCCAGCACGTCCTATTAATAGCCGTGTCGAGGTTTAAGTCTCCGCCCTTGTGGCTCTGACGGATCTAGATTTTTGAGGTGAAGCATATTCATCAAATCTGGGTTTGACATGGCCTTGTATGTTAGGCAAAGGTCACCTCTGAGCAAGCGGTGCGACTGAATAGAGCTGGAGTTCTTTCAGTCGGGCAGCATAGGACAGATGTTTGAGACCCTTTATCCTTTTGGTGAGGAACTTTTGTGGCCTCTCCAGCTGCTGCAAGTGTCGGGTCAGATACATTCGAATGGGGCATTGTACTCAATCATTGGTCTGATGAGTGATGAGTATAGGGAGACTATGACCTCCCTTGATCTAGATGAGAATCCCTTCATGATAAGGTGGGCAATGTAGAAGGTCTTCCTAACTACTTTAGCTACATGGGTGTCGAATGACAGACTACTATCAACCTGGGTCCCCAGGTCCCTGATAACTTCTTCTGTGCTCAGTGGATTGCCACCTATTTGGTAGCTAGGGGTAACCTTGTTTTTCCCGAAGGGTATGACTATGCATTTTTGGCATTTAACTTTAGGCCATGGCTCTGGCACCAGTTATCCGTTTCTGTGAGACCCTTCTGAAGGATATCTGTGTCAGATGTGTTTTCTACTATGGCCCAGTTTGCAGTCATCTGCAAACTTTGTCAGCCATAACCCTCCTGTGTTTGCTTGTACTTGGAAAAGTAGATGCCAAACAAGAGTGGGCCCAGGACTGAGCCCTGTGGTACACCACTTGTGACAGGCTTTGAGTCTGACATGGCGCCAGCAACTCTGACCCTGTGGGTTCTGTCACTCAGCCAGTTTGCAACCCATCTTGTGATGTATGGGTTAACATTTAAGCTGATGAGTTTTTCAATGATACCCGAGTGGGGTATTGTATCGAAGGCCTTCGCCAGATCGAGGTAGGCTGTATGGACTGCCTTTCCTCATCAATGGCTTTGGTGACTGTTTCAAAAGTCAACCAAGTTTAGAAGGCATGATCTGCCTTTGACAAAGCCAAACTGGGATGGATCCAAAGTCTGCAAATTCCTGTCTTTATTTATGAGGTCCATTATGATCCTCTCCATGGCTTTGCAGATAAGGCTTGTCAAGCTAATGGGCCGGTAATTTCCAGGGTCAGTGGAGGCACCGCCTTTGTGAAGTGGGACCACAGTTGCAGTGCCACTCCTGGAGTGTATCCAGAGCTAAGACTATGATTAAACAGCTGTCCTAGCTGTGGGTTTAATTCCTCGTTGAGTTCGTGGAGCACACAGCCAGAGACACCATCAGGTCCCATGGATGCTGTGTTTTTTGCTTTGGAGAGAGCAGTTTTCACTTGGTTGGAGATGTTTGGGGGCTGCAATCGCTGGTATAGATATCTCTCCTTTGGGGGAGGGGAGAAGTTTGCACTGAACCTGTCAGCCAGTATGTTGGCAATGTCTGTAGGATCAGTAATCTTCACATCATTTTGAACTAGTTCTGAGCATATCTGGGAGTTTCCTCCCAGGTTTCTAACATAGCTAAAGAAGGCCTTATGATTGTCTTTTGAGTCTTTAGCTATTTTTCTCTCAAAATTTGCTTTGGATGATTTTATGAGAGCTCTTAGTAGATTGTTGTTTATATTTTTTTAAGCAACCTTTTCATCCAGTGATGGCTTGATCAAAAACTATAATCAAAGAAATTTAGTCTTACTATTCAACTTTATTTTTACTTGCATCCTTTCAGCACATCCTAAAGAACTAAGCCTAAACTAAAAATAACCACATTGGAAATAACAGTTTTAAGCTGGGGGTCTGCAAGGCTCACAGACGCCATGAGGTTTCTTGATACTCCTAGATGCATGCTAACATTTTTTAAACAACCTTTTCATCCAGTGATTGCCTGAACAAAAACCGTGATCAAAGAAAGAAATTTAGTCTTGCTCCAACTTTTTTCTACATTCTAGCATCCTTCCAGTACATTTTAATTATCCAAGACCACAGTGAATTAACTGCAGTGGGAATAACAGTATTAAGCAATGATGCCTCTAAATGCTCTGAAATGCATTTTTTTAACAATTATTTCATCCAATGACTGCCTGAAAAAAAAACATGATTACAGAAAGAAATTTGGCACATCCGAACTGATCAAGACTTCCCTGTAATAACTAAATTAATCAGAGGGTATTAGGTAAACCAGAAACCATAGGGTTATAGACACTCTGAGGTGTATGTTAGAACTTTTTTTCTAGCTTTTTGATCCAATGACAGCGGAAAGAAAAATCATGTGCATGGAAAAGAATTTCCTTCCTCAAAAGAGAAAAAGTAGGACTGAACAATTTGTATCCAACTTTTAATCCTCAAAGCTGAAAAAACACAATTTCACAATAAACTTGAGAAGGTAAATACTTGTGAGGATACATATATCTTGGAATAGTACCTGCCCCTACCCTCCCCCTGAAAATAGGTAGTCACTTTTTGTGTACTCACTTTTTGTGTACTCCCCGGTGTTAAATTGGGATTAAAATTTAGGCATAAATGGCCACAGTCATATTTTAAGATTTTGAGCAGCTGCTGCTGATGCCATATTTATATACATGCCTCCTCATCCCCTACCCTAAAAAGCAGCCACCTTCTGTGTACCCTTCTGATGTCAGATTGGGAGAGAACTGAAAAGACAAACAGAATATAACGTTTGCTGTCAGACACATGTAAACAACATGGTTGTGTTCTCTCCCCTAAAGTTAGCCACCTGTATGTGTGCCAGATTTTGATTGTGAGGAAAATGAATTTTAAAAAGTAATGATTACAATAATATTTCCAACTTGCTACTTTCAGAGACAATACCTATGAAGCTAACATGACCGTCTGTGGACCCTTCTAAAGTTAGTGAGGAAAGTCAAAAAAAGAATCCCCCGGATTCTCAAAAGCTTGCACGGTGTGCAAGATTGGTGCAGGAGCTCAAGCAGGCAATCCAGGAACAGCCTGCAGGGGAGTGCACGAGCGCTCCTGCACTCATCTTGCATGGACTAAGCCCTGGTATGCAAATCACCCCATTTGCAGATGAAATCCATGCAAATGAGGTGATTTTGCAATCCAGGAAGCTTGCAACAGTCCGTGCAAGACTAGTGCTATCTGCAGAAATGTACTCTGTTAGTAACCGAGTACATTTCTACAAAATACAAAACGGAGCTATGACAGCTCCAAATAAAGGCTGCATATCATTGAGGAAGCATGCCAATGGCCAAGTATAAGGCCATTGGCATTGCAAACAATACAAAAAAAAAAAAAAATCAACTTTATTTTTTTATACGATCTCGGCTGTTTAAGCATAGGGCAGCGACACACAAATGGGATCGGGGGGAAATAAGAAAATAAACCTAAAATAAGCATTCTAACTAAAATCAGTATTCTGCCATGCAAGTCAATGGCAGGCAGAAGACAACCTGGCCAGTGAGTAGTGGTTACTAAGGGGGGAGGCTCAGTGTGACACATGTAACTATACATTAGCAGGCAATCCTATGCAAATGAGGGGAAGGTTAGTGAATCCCAGTTTTCCCCAGCATGTGAGTCAGGTCACAACAGTGTAAGAGTATGAATAGCTGTGCACAAACTTAGGAGGTAGGTGACATCAATGGGGGTGTGTGTCAAGCATACCGTAAGCAGATTGGAGCCCTGTGGCTTGGGTTTGCTCCTAGCTTAGCACAGCTAAGCTAGGGGGTGTGTCTAAACCTGCCTAGCACTCTTTACAATGTGTAAGCAGGTGTGCGCACCATGCACCAGGTTTTACAGGAAGAAAAAAGAAGTTAAACCTGGAAATAGCAGCAGTGTGCACATTTGAGCACTCTATTTGCGTGGCGCACACACAGGCTTAAGCAGAGAGGCAATGGGAAGGGAAAACAGCAGTAGGAAGGTATTCAAGGAGAACTAGATTAGCTGGCAGGTGAAATGTATCAGAATCAGCCAATTACACAGGCAGAAGACCAGCCTAGCACACCACTATAAACTATGCAAACACCTGTCCCCCTTGTTTTTCCCCAAAACTCTGCACCACTGATGTATACAGATGGGGAAATTTTACAAAACGAAAGCAAGAGAAAAAATGTTAGGGGCTGCTTTTACTGTCATAAACCAGCATGTGCAAGAGGCTGAGGGTGGTGAGGACGTGAATGCTGCTGAGCAATCCACAGTGAGGAGATGGCGGACAGTGTACAGACCTAGGGTAACCTACCAAGGGCTACATGAGCTGGTGATAGTGGAGCGCTATAGGGTGGACAGGGACCTCCTACAGCAAATTGTTGAGCTGTGCTGGCCACGCCTCACACACAGAACTAACAGAGGGGAACCCATCCCAGTGGATACCAAGGTATGTGTAGGCCTAAGAATACTAGCTACAGGTACCTTCCAAAGGCCAATTGGGGATATGATGGGTATTTCACAGGCATCAGCCAATTACACAGGAAGCAGACTAGCCCAGCCCAGAACACTACTATAAACTAAGCAAACACCTTCCCCTCTGGTTTTTCCCACACTCTACACCACTAGTGTATACAAGCAGGGAAATGTTAACAAACAAACCTACAAAATGAGAAGGGCTGCAGCAGGCAACATAGAAAAACATGTGCAAGAGGTTGAGAGTGGTGAAGATATGAATGTTGCTAAAAAACCCACAGTGAGGAGATGGAGAAGAGTGTACAGACCCAGGGTAACCTACCAGGGGCTACATCAGCTGGAGATAGCGGAGCGCTATAGGGTGGACAGAGACCTCCTACAGCAAATTGTTGAGCTGTGTCAGCCACACCTGACACACCAAACTGACTGTAGGGAACCCATCCCAGTGGATACCAAGGTATGTGTAGGCCTAGGTATACTAGCCACATGTACCCCCCAAAGCAGAACTGGGGATATCATGGGGATCTCACAGGCATTAGCATCCAGAGTATTCCACCAGTTCCTGGATGCCATGTCAACACATGCCAGTGAGCACGTATATTTCCTCAACACCCGTGAGGTGTTGACCAGCAATATGCATCTCTTCCACCAAATAGCAGAATACCCTGGGGTAGTGGGTGCTATAGACCTCACGCACATATGCAGAAAAGCACCACCCGGTGAGCAGGGTAGGACCTACATCAACCACAGGGGCATCCCCTCCATCAACTGCCAGGTCGTATGTGATGCCCAGGGAATTATAATGAATGTATGTGCTGGCTGCCCTGAAAGCTATCACGATTCCTAAATATGGCATCTGATGCAGCTGTACCAGAGATTTGCCAATGGGGACATCCCCTACGGTCACCTAGTGGGGGATGCTGGGTACACACTGGAGCCGTGGCTGATGACCCATCAGAAATGCACACACACCTGAACAACAACGCCATAATGAGGCACATGCACAGGCCAGACATATAATAGAGTATGTGTTTGGAATGCTCAAGTCATGGCTCCTGTGTCTGGACACATCCGGTGGAGCCTTGCAGTATTCGCTAGCTACATGTACCCAAATTGTTATGGTATGTGCTATGCTACACAATATGATCCTGTGAAAAGAGCTGCAGCAGGAACAGCACGGGGCAGGGTCAAACAGCTTCCCACCATTGTCAAGGCCTGCACAGGCACAGAGTGACCCGGGGGAGGAACAACCTGAGCCTGCCACAGTAGGCAGAAGGAGGTGTGCTCAGTATGCCCTGGCCTTGGCAAAGAGGCAACGCATAGCATATGCACTGACACAGTAGGGACTCTGGGAATGATACCTCTCTCTCTGACTCACACATACAGTAAAAGGGATGCCAAATATGACACTACCTGTGCTCAACCATGTATAGGGAGTGGCAGCCCTCCAGCACCATCCGCAAGTCTGGCACACCCTCAAGGTAAGTCAGTCAATTTACCAATTGCCAAATGGAGTAGAATGTGTTGTTACCTGTAGCTATGGTATGGATGTGAGCATGCAAGGGAATTGTTATGGTAGCAGACAGTAGACACCCATAGTGGCACCATGACATCTGTAACACATACTGGAGTCACCATAGTATTCAGTACTACACAAAGTGACAAAATCCACTGCAGGAAATGTGCTGAGTGACATGTGTGTTCATATGACCCACACATGCTAGTTAGGATGGTTCAAGTACCCAACAACAGTCTCAGCCAGCAGGACATGTGTAGACAAACCCAAACAGAGCCTGTGCCATGGCCCCAGAATGATGGCTATGGTTAACCTCCCCCCAGGCCTACACAGACAGACCACAGCAGGGCAGGCAGTGGGATGTTAGTTCTGAAGGGCAGGAAGTCAGACAATAATATGTAGGGCAACCAAAGCCACGATCTGTAGTACACTGGTATGCTTCTAGTCAGCATGATAGTTAGCAATACAGAATGAAATGGAGTACCTGACATACCAGTACAGTCATAACAAATGTGTACCAGTGTCACGTGTGCCCCCCACATCCTACATAGTAATGTAATAACAGTCTGGTGTGCCCCCCCACTCCTGTGTAGAAATGTAGAAACAATCAGGTGTGCCCCCCCCTGCTATGCAGAAATGTAGTAACAGTCAAAGCCAAATGATCGATGGATACCCTACAGAGACAGCATGCTACCTGTTGGTGTACAACACAAAGGTCACCAGTGCAGCACAAACTACCTGGACATGATCCACACATTCAATACAGACGGCCATACTGGGCATGCTCACACACTTAAACACATGAAGGCCATGACTGCAAACACCAGTGGACCAGACATATCTGGCAGTTGCAGTTGTTAGTGTAGACACCTGTCAGTATGCACCACTCATGGCTTGCACACACAGTGGATAGGAATACAGACATATATGTCAGGACAACACATTATAATAAGCCAAAGGTAGATGTACATAGATGTGTAGAAGAGGGTGACTGTGACAAGGAGCCATCCACACCTGTCCCACCCAGCACACAGCCAAAGGGCCCTAAACACATGAGGTGCAGATGTCACTCACTGCAGATACTAGCCACCAGTATCTGTCAGCATTACAGTCTATGTGGTGCACGTGCCAGCTGTGCAACATGACTGTACAAGGAAGTAGTCATCTAGCAGCTGTATACATGTACCTGTGACATATGATCCCCATGTGTGCCTGCATGTGGCATGTCAACCCCTTGATGAATGGGTTATCGCCCATGCAGACACCGCCTTCCCCATAGCCTACTATGACAAGCCTATTGAGGTCATCCAATGTGAAATACACCTTTGGGAGAGTCATAGCACAGTAATCTCTGTGGCGTGTCCCATAACTGCATACTGCTGTAGTATGATAAACTAGGTAGTTAGGAGTTCTAACCCCAGACTTGGCAACTGTGTGTCTGTGTGAGTGTCTGTGTATAGAGCAATGCTTTTTATGGTACTCACACTCCTTACAATTCATATACTCAACTCTGGCAAGGCTGCTGATGTCACCCACCTAGAAATATACCTCTGGGAAAGCTGTAGGCCAGTAATCTCTTTGGTGCATCCTGTAACTGTGTACTGCTGTAGTGTGATAAAATAGTCAGGTAGGAGTTCTAACTTGGCAACTGTGTGTGAGTGTCTGTCTCTGACTGTGTAGAGAACAATGCTTTTTAGGGTACTCACACTCCTTACAATTTATATATTCAACTTTGGCAAGGCTGCTGATGTCACCCACCTAGAAATACACCTCTGGGAAGGTTGTAGCCCAGTAACCTCTGTAGCATGTCCTGTAACTGTGTACTGCTGTAGTATGATGTAGAACTGTGGTAGGGTTCATCCCCACCCATGACAGTTCTGGATGTTTTGTGCATGTTTCAATGTCTGTGTATGGAGCAATGCATTATAGGCTAGTCACACTCAGTACATTTCAAAGGGCCTACTTTGGCAAGCCTGCTGATGTAATTCATTGTGAAATACACCTTTGGGGAAGGTGTTCTCTAGTAATCCCTGTGCTGTGTTCTATAACACCTCCATGCTGTAGTGTGATATAGACCTCTGTTAGGGTTTCTATACCCACACATGTCTCTTGTGAATATTTTGTGTGTGTCTCACTGTCTGTGTAGGGAGCAATGCATTTTAGGCTAGTCACACACAGTACATTTCAAATGGCCAACTTTGGCAATCCTGCTATCATTCATTGTGAAATACACCTTTGTGGAAGGAGTTTGCTAGTGATCCCCATGGTGCATCCTATAACAGCTCTATGCTGTAGTGTGATATAGACCACTGTTAGGGGTTCTATACCCGCACATGTTGGTCGTGGATGCTTTGTGTGTGTCTCACTGTCTGTGTAGGGAGCAATGCATTTTAGGCTAGTCACACACAGTACATTTCAAATGGCTTACTTTGGAATCCTGCTGATATCATTCATTGTGAAATACACCTTTGGGGAAGGTGCTTGTTAGTAATCCCTGTGGTGCATCCTGTAACAGCTCCATGCTGTAGTGTAATGTAGACCTCTATTAGGGGTTCTATACCTGCACATGTTGTTTGGGGAAGTTATGTGTGTGTCTCACTGTCTGTGTAGGGAGCAATGCATTTTAGGCTAGTCACATTCATAATTCAAATGTCCTACTTTGGCAGTCCTGCTGATGTCATCCAATGTGATATACACCTTTGGGGAAAGAATGCTCCACTAATCTCTGTGGTGCATGCTATAACTGTGTAGTGCTCTAGTGTAATAAACTACTTAGGTAGGGGGTTTACTCCCAGACATGACAGGTGTTTGTAACACATATCCTGTGTGGAGGTGGTTGTGAGTGTATGACACCTGTGACCAATGTGGAGTGGGTTTTGCATATTTCTTATATGGTGGCCCTACTGTATATCACAGTGTCCACTGTACAGGGATAACAGATATGAAATAGCTGAGAGGGTGGGGGTGCAAAGCCATAGTCATACATGTGACATCAAGACCAGGCAATCACAGTTAGCAATCCCAGTATTACCCAGAGCACACTCTCAAACCATATCTTATACACACACACATGCCTAGGAAACAGCCAATATGTGGGTAGCACACTGCATATTGGCCACTGATAGTAACTATGTGGTGATAGCTGTAGGCAACAGAGGGCATGGCACCCTGTTCATCTGTCCAATGTGTACGTACATGCAAACAGTGCACCTTCCCCATGTTTCCCAATGAACACCTAAAACACCTGTGGTGCCATCACATGTGACCCACCAAGGACATGCCATGCCTGACAACATGCCCTGTATTGACAGATGCCACTGACACCAGTGAATGCCGTTGGCATGCTATCAATTTAGGTGCAGGGTAAACCTACTGCCTATTACCAGTCCTGCCACAGGTGGGCAAGACTGGCACATCTGATGATAATCTGTGTTCACAACATGGGCAGACACCCCAGGTACAGTTCCACATGTCGCTGTACATGCATGTGGGAGGTGTGTACATCTCAGACACTGTCCATGTTATGGACTAAGGAACACATACATGGCAAGTGATGCACAGCATTGGCCACACACAATAGTCACCCAGATGACTGGATGGGGATACAATACCCACCTGTGTGGGCAAATACAGACACTACAGCCCTGAGCCACAATGTAGACCATCGTCACGTGGCCTGATGCCAAGGTATACCCATCACCTAGTCTTGTACAGCCGCACACACCCATGCAGACATGCACCCATGCATGTCCGTACTGGCACCCTGTGTATTTGTGTGTGTGTGTTGTATGGTGCTTATGTTCACATCCACACTCCCTACAATCCCCATGGACATACTGAAGCATGCTGTCTGATGTCAGACACCTCCTCATACCCTTTGCCCATACAACCCCCATATGACCTGTGTGGTGCATGTGTTACCTGAACAGTGATGTGTTGTGGCAATCCCACTACTGATTAGTTGTAATCCTGGCCCTGCCAAATGTGTGTGTGTCCCTCTGAGAGTGTGGCCGTGTTGATGCTGGCACCTGTTCATGCAGACAGGCACGTGTACGTCACCTACCATATAGCTATCATCACATGTATGTTCTGAGGGCTCCGCAACAGGTAACCCATGTGGCACATCCAATAGCTGCATAGAACTGTGATAGCGCTACATAGTCATCAGGGGTTTGATGGCCTGTGCTGGTAGGTGTGTGACACAAACATGCTTAGGTTTTACTCTCACACCACTCCCTGACTTGTCTTTGCCTCTGTCTGCCTCTCCCACTCCATCTCTGGTGGATGTGAAGACCTACATCTGCTTTGCTTGGCAGCAGCATGTGTATTTTAAGTGATGCTCATGATCAGCTGATGGCCTCTGCACGAATTGCAGCCTTCCCCTAGCTGATTGCATGTGGAACAGCTGTGGTAACATTCCCATAGCCAATTGCATGGAAACACACTCCAATATCTAGGAACATCATATTGGTGTTGGCCCTTTTCATTCACTGTGAGCAGGAACTAGATCTGTTGTTTGGCAAACAGCATCTCAGATGGATTGGGGATTTACCTCTAACAGCATGCACTGTGGCTACAGGGCAACAGACAGGAGGGGGATGTGCCTGACCTGACTACAGATGGTAAGTGCTGCTATACTGCATTTGGAGTAATGTTGGTTTAACAGTGTGTGTGTGTGTGTGTGTGTGTGTGTGTGTGTGTGTGTGTGTGTGTGTGTGTGTGGATATGACTGTCCTACATGTCTAAATACCTGCCATGTCAGTTCCATGTTTATGAAGAATCCCCATCTGCAGGGTCATCTGCAGACAGGGCAGTGTGTTTTGCCTTTGGTTTCATGTGTTACCAATGGAGAATCCTTCTGTGGACTGCAGAAGGTAGTGTGAGGATTGCAGTCTGTAGATGGTGAAAGCCATGACAGTTACTGGCTTCTTATCCCTCACAGGACATATGTTGCAACAAACCCTGTTACAACTGTAAATGTATGAGGTTATCACAGCAACATGTCATTATTGGCCCCGTGTATGTGCTTCTAGCCACAACTTTGTCAACCTGTGTACATATGTCATGCATGAAGTGGTGCAAATGTGCTGTACACCATAATTAGTGTCATTATATCTGATAACAAGCCAGTGAGATATCAGACTGCTACACATGTTATGTACAGTAGGAGTTATATTTGATGACATAACCTGGACATTCAGTGGATGTTTGTACAGTACTGAGGTCTGTGTGCTTATGGTGAATGTCGACAGTGTGTGTATTGTTAATATGTACTTTAGCCTGTGTACAGACTGTGGTAGATGTCATTGTTCTAGGTCCCGTCATATCTGATGTTACATGCTGCTCCACTGTATGGTACCGTATTGGCGCACATGTTTGTAGGGCCATACACACACATTTCCCATACCACAGACAGCCATCAGACCAAGCTGTGTAGCAGCCCAGTATATGTAGGGTCAGTCTGTGAGTGGCACATATGAGGATGGTGTCAAACAGATAGTCTATATACTGTAAAATTATGCTAGCTTAACATATATGGCTGTGACTATGTTCACATTGGTTGTGGTCATGCACTTTCACACAGGTGTATCTTACCATGTGCTGTGACATGCCTGTAGAGCCTGCTATATATACAGGTACATGTGCATTCCCCCATAGGAGATGTAGGCCAGTGTTGAGCCAGTCTGCCTGTAGCCTGCACAGTGCATTGTTACATACCTAGCAGCTTAGTGTACTTACCCAGTGAGATGTCATGTACAGATACTTGCCAGATGTACTGCTGTCGGGCCTCCCTTAACAGTCATGTATGTCAGACAGAGCAATGGGAAGCTGTACAGATGTATGTCAATATCTAGTGGGTAGTATGTGGCCATGGCACCCCTGTACCAGCGGTTATTATGTGTCAGGCCAGGCAGGGGTGTGTGAATGCGTAACCTATGGTGGCAAATGTATTCCAGTCATTATGTGTCATACCCATCTACATGGCTGTCTACATCCATATTGTTAGGCATGGTACACATGTTTAGCATTAAGGGGTTATGCGTATACCTCTGGACTGTAAAGGGTGTGTCAGAATGTCCACATATATTTGCCAATATCTCTGCTGCAGTCCACAGGGGAATTACGTGCTAGCAGCGGTACTTTACTATGATGTCCTTAGGATATCTGTCAGTAGCCAGTGGCACACATGTTATAAGCAGATGTGGCCTCCAACACACACCATGTCTGTGATGACAATCCCAATGACAATAGCAATAGTCTACTAATATACCTGCTATACATACCTGACATCCCCTTGCACTACAACTGTGGGACTATAGATGATGGGGTAGGGCTACACTCCATGACCAGGACATATGTGAAAATATATGTACATATTATTATCCAGCTAGCCATATATATATATATATATATATATATATATATCTATATATATATCTATATATATATGATTACACGTGTAGTACTTCCAATCACCACTGTCATGGCAACCACCTACTCTAACCCCCTACATCATGTGGACATGGTCCCTTTACATTGCCTGTGTGATGGACATCCTTCCTGTGTGTGGGCATCAGTGTTGCAGACAGCAGGTAGCAATACCTCTTACAGGAGAACCGGCACACTCAGGCCAGCTACATATTTGTAGGAGGCTCAGGAACTACAGACAGAGTGTGAGTAGAGTTGTGTTATGCTTTGTATAGTACTGGTGTTACAGGGTGTGTATGTACATATTACCTTACCTTGGAATGCAGTCTGTCTGCATAGCTCTCAACTGTGGGCTTATCCTCTTGGTGGCCAGAGGTGTGCCTATCATGTGTTGTCTGTCCACCACACAGGTCCTGTGTCAATATTTCACTGGCAATGTGTGTGTTCAGTGCTATCAGTACATGGCTACATCCATTTCTGTTTCTAACCTCAATTTCCTGACTAAGGGTATATTGCATACTATCCTGTAACACCAGCAACTTGCTTAGTGTATGGCAACAGTTTTCCACATTTGTGCCTGTGTTCCAGCCTCTGTCCTCCACCTACATACCAAGCTTTGCACATATGACATGATGTTGGGGGTTGTTCCATAGTGGGCTGTGAGTATATCACACTGCCACTGCTGCCATCAGTCCACTGCTGTTGTATCCCATACACGTACAGTGGGGCTGGGGCCATATATGTGTGAGCATCACCTACAAAATACATGTGTGCTCTTATGCATTCCAGAGGCCAGTGTATGTAACAGTGGTATATGGCCCTGTATTACTGAGTCGGGGGGAGCACCATTAAAAAATGTGGGGGTATCAGGGGTGAGCTGTCTTAAGGTATCTGGATGTACAGTAATGTATACTTCACCTATATTTACATTACTTACATAAATTGGGTTAATGCAAGCCTACTGCCTCCTGCCATACAGACTGTTCTATTTGTCAGTGTGCATGTGATGGTGTCAGTTATGCCTTGTTATGTAACAGTTACAACCCATTTGGTCACATGACGTCTTTTCCACCTCGTGATTTTGTACAGACTGTAGCTAGAGGCTGCTGAACTATACACCTGCATTACATACTGTTGATTGTTTGGTATCCTGTGGCCCAGTCTATCCTCACTATTGTACAATTTGAAGGACTTGGCCTGGATAGCAACAGTTGTGAACCTTTCCAGACTACTGTATTAGTATAACTGTTTCACAGTTGCATTACTCTGTTTATATGGATGTCAGTGTCTGAACAGCTATATGACATGGCATATAGAACTGTAATAGTACACAATTAAAGGTATTCCATTTCTGCAAACCTGTGTGTGGTGTTTTCCCTATGACCTTTCTCTGTGTATATGTTGCAGGTACGATTGTCATTTGTATGGGTGGCCCATACAGTGTCCAGTTGTGCAGGTGTTAACTGTAGGCATAGTGGCTGTTCCATATTGTGTGCTCCTTCTACATATGTATCTTACTGTACATATATCTGCGTGTGTATGTGTAGTCACATGTATATATATATATATATATATATATATATATATATATATATATATATATATATATATGTATGTATCTGCATATCTGTGTCTGTGTATCTGTATCCTGGGGATGTTGATGGCTTCCACATTTTACATTTCCTATGGGAGGCAGACTGTACTGCATGATATGTTACCAATACCAGCCTGATATCATACAGGTGGGCTGTAGTACTGTTAACATATTGTGCCTATGTTGTGTCAGGTCCTGGTTATGGGATCTGCAACACTTGGTAGTGTGTTACAGGGTGGACGTGTTTGGCTGTGGGGGGTGCCTATTCACACAAGATGTATAGTGTGTCGGGCCTCTCAACCCCATTAACGGTGCATGTAGACATGTGTGTTTTTGTTAATCTGCCATTGCTATCTACAGATGTATGGCCATATATACATATATAGATATATATATCTGCTTATATATATATATATATATATATATATATATATATATATATATATATATATATATATATATATATATATATACCTATGTCTGTATATACCCACATAGATAAATATCCGTGTACACATAGTACCTTGCTGTGTATATGTAGACATATAGTGTAGACACATATATGTGTCGATGTAGGTATTTGCATATATATATGTTTATATATATTAATATATATGTATATAGTTTTAGAAATATATATATATATATATATATATATATATATATATATATATATATATATACATGTATAGATATGTAGTATTTGTTTAGATATTAATAAATTTACACACACATACATCTAGAGGTTGGTATACATTCTCTGTACTGTTGCATGACTGGACTGGATGATATGGTTCTGAAAACATTGGATTGAATTGTATCTGGCATGGCTTAGTGATAAATTGCTTTGTCTATGGTGTGTAGGGTCCTGAGTTCAAGCCTTGCAGGAGCTGCTTATTTTGTTGCTGGGCAGAACACGGCCCGTTGGATACAGAGTGATTAAGGCACTTTTGAGCAGTTGTAAGCAGGTTTAAGCCTGTTTGAGTAGAGGTAAGCACTGCCCACACATGTTAAGCAATTTAGAAGCTAACTGAGTATAAGAGGCTGTTTATTTTGTTGCTGGGCAGAAGACAGGCCATTTGATACAGAGTGATTAAGGCACTTTAAAGCAATTGTATGCGGGTTTGCGCGGGTTTGTGTGGAGGTAAGCACTGCTAACTTCCGGTTACAGTTTCTTATACTCAGTTAGCTTCTAAATTGCTTAACCTGTGTGGGAAGTGCTTACCCCTGTGCAAACAGGCTTAAACATGCTTACTGCTGCTTAAAACTGTTTACACCCTCTTACTCCCGCACTAATTTCTTTAAAAGAAAAGAAAAAAGGGTTGATAGGAAAGTGGTGAAAAAGGGGCACAAAGAGGGAAAACTGTAGAGAAAATAGCTAGGGATGAGCAGGAAGGGTGTAGGGAAGGTCCATAGCTGCCCATTTCTGCTACAGCAACAGCTGTGCATATACACTGAATTTGGAAGTAGGGTTGGACACTCAAACCCCTGGGAGAGGGGTGAGGACAACAACAATTCATTGTGATGCCAATTAGACCAGATTACATGTGTCCAGTGGACACATGTGAAATGGACAGCTATGTATGGGACGAGATTTTTTTGTGGGAATAGATAGCCCTTTTATTTTTCAGGTGGGAGTGGGATGTTGGGGAGGGATAGTAGGTATATTTGGGGAGGTAGGTTGGGTAGGTTAACAGACAAGACACACAAGACGCATACATGGGGCAGTATATGACACATGTGGGGGTAAACACCTTGATGGGGAGGGGTGTTGGGATATCAGAAGCCCACAAGCCCCCTAGTTGCGACAGTGGGACTGAGGTCCCCACCCATTGGCAGTCACCACTGCACCTTCACAATCCCATAGGTGGCTGTGCTGGGGGCTGAGCCACAGAGCCAAGCTGACTCTCTAATCATGGCGAGTGGCCCTCAAGCTGGCGTAGAAGATCACTGACTTGGTCATTGATCGCTCTATGTACCATGACCCTGACCTGGTGATGGGTGACAGGTGCCTGTCTGCTCCCACTTCCAGGGGGGGGTGATCCCCATCCACTGAGGCGGATCCACCCGAAGGTGGTGTAGGACCAATGGACAGGGAGTTGCGGGTTTGGGCCCCAGACATGCTGGTGCTCGGTGCCTCGGCCAGCTGAGGTGGGACAGGTAGGTCCACTGGGACCAGCCTCCCCAAGCATGCTATAGTGTTTAGATTTCAACATCATATATGGGCTAGGTATAACAGCATGCATAGATATTTCCATTAACCCAGACACCAGATACTGAACAGTCATATAACAAACAGAACACATGCATATATGGGACCACAGTGGTAATAAGAACAGCATCCAGGTACGTTGATGGCACCATGCCAACAATGTTGGAACAATTCAATATGGCACATGCATGGGAACCATTAGAATATTTTTCAAATGATTGGCCATTATCAGAGTCAGTACATACCAGTTGGGGTGGGTATGTTGATTATTGTTGGAGATATGGTGGGGGGAGAGAAAGATGTCAGTTAACAAGTAGTATATTCCTGTACTCCACATTACTTTCCTAGTCAGTGCTGTTATCTGAACCTTACAAGTCTTACTACACTACCCTATAGACCTATATTGGACACTGATATGGCTGTCAACATCATTACAAATGAACCGGTTTTACATGCAGTATACACCTCTTACCTGGTATACCTGTGGAGGGAATGTTTGTTAACACTGACTAACTGTTTGTACACATATGGCCAGATTCCAGGTTGATGTTTTGTACTATGTTATCCAACTCTTTCTGCACAGACTCTGGCTATACGTTGACCAAATGCTGGTATAACTGGACATATCTAGAATATTGCCCTCTTCCAACTTTAGTAACCTGACACATGCATATACATGCTTTTCTACACAGTTAAATTATGTAGCACAGTGTGGGCAACAGTGACCAGTGATACTTTATTATTCAGACAAATTGCAACACTCACAATCCCCTACAATACCAGGCTGGACGATACCAGTACAGGTTATATTGGTCTGTATTTCACAGCACAGTCTTCATATCCAACATACCTGTGGGAGCAATATTTGTTAGCACTACCTGACTGTTGCCATACAAGGTTCCAGATTACGCATTAGTATTATGCACATACATCTCACTCTGTTACTGTACACACTCTGACCACAGCATAACAGGTTGGGGTGTAAATGGGACATATGTGGCTTCTTAGTCACATAAGGTATTGGGGAGTTGCTAGTGTGCCATGTTTGTTGTCATAGATGTGTGTCAATCAGTTGTATTTCCTTTGTGCTGCCAATATGGCTGGGATCATCCCACTGATTTCCCAGGGGTACAGGTTGATAGGCATTAGATATGGGCCACTTTAATAGACAGTCTGGACATATCTGTACAGTTGTGGTGTATAATTCTGTATGCAGACTTTGGGTTTTGTTGTCTGCATTTCCCCTGTTTACTGTCTATGTGTCCCTCAGTTGTACTAAATGGCCTCTGGGGATTGCACCTGTCATATACAGGCATTCCTACACATTCAACTTATGGTGCATGGTGTGGGTAACAGTGCTTAATACTACAGTACTATTACATGATTGCAAATCTACATTACCATATGATACCAGAATATTACACATACAGTCCAGCAGTTAGACCTGCTTTGCCAGGGTATTACACTTTTATTGCCTTACTAACAATATAAGACTCTTCCTGCATATTCTCTAGTGTATACAGTACTTGTCTTGAACAATACAGGTTTTATACTAGCAATTACTTTACTTCTACTTTTATTTTTATTTCCTATGACAGTAAAAACATGAATATTACTAACCTGCCTCCCGTCGCAACCACGCCAGGTGGCAGATGTGGGCCTCCTGGTTTGCGGCCCACTCCATTGCAGCTGTGGGGGACATAAGAGGAATATTTAGCCATACCTATCCATGATATACCTGAGTTGGCAATTATTAAACAGGTAATGGACTGATACACACAGCTGGGACATCTTCTGATGCTCTAGCCTCTTGGAGCCACTCATCCAAGAGGTCCCCATTCTGCCGCTTCAGGTTGGCATAGTGTTGCCTGACCTGTTCACCAGTTCTGGGTATGCGGGTGGCAATGTTGAGGTCATGGGCGAGACAGTCCCAGGCCTCTGCCTTATATTGGGAGCCCTGGTACTGGCCCTGCAGCAGTCTCTGTGCATGGTCTTTAACTAGGAGTCCAGCCATGACCTTGGACTCCTGGATGCATCAGTGCTGCGCCTGGAAGTGCACTCCTTCTCCCCTTACTGCCATAGTGCCTGCAAGGGAAGCTGCAACCAGTTACGAGCTGTATTCCTGCCTCTTGGGTTTAAGTAGGGCTGATTTCTGTCACTTTTCCGTGATTGGCCGGTTTTGAAAAGGCTAAGCTATGGGCAAACCTGCTTACCTAAGTTTGGCATTGTTTAAAGGGGTATATCACTGGGCACAAAGAGTTATCTGGTGTACACATTGCTCACACATCCTAAGCTTTCTGTGCAATGCTTACCATTGCTTACATTAGACCTTCATTATAATGCTTTTTTGGCATTGTATTATTATTCATTACACCTTATATGTATGCCTGATATCCCTGATTGATGTGTACATACACTCTGTGAGGTCCTTGTGTTTTATTGGGGACTTCAACACTCTGTTACAATTACACCTCACTTCTGGGCTTACTGCTGTACTCCAGTTCACATATTTATGTTATGTAGTGGGTTATTGCACATATGACTGTATACTGATGCCTTTCACAGGTTCAGTTTGCTTATGCTGTGGTGAGGACATGTTTACTACTACCTCATTCTTCAGTACTTCTGTGATGGCTTGGTGGCTAGCTACTGGGACTATGGTTATAGGGTCCTGGTTTGAGACCTGCATGACTGTTTATTTTGTTGCTGGGCAGACAAAAGGCCCGTTGGATACAGAGTGATTAAGGCACTTTAAGGCAGTTGTAAGCGGGTTTGTGCGGGTTTGCATAGTGGTAAGTACTGCTTATTTCAGGTTATAGTTTCTTATACTCAGTTAGCTTGTACTTTGCTTAATCTGTGTAGGCAATGTTTACCCCCGCACAAACGCACTTAAACATGCTTACTAGTGCTTACATATGCTTACTACTGCTTATCTGTGCTTGCACCTGCTTACTACTGCCTTATTCATTATGACACTGACTCTTCACATGTGCATTTCCTGCAGTACTCCAGTTCATAAATATATGTTATTTAGTGGGTTTTGCAATAAAAATATCGGTTATACCATGCTTTGTCATGTAAAATAGACTGTGTTGCAGTGGGACTCGAACCAGGAATGCCTGCTCGTTAGGCAAATGCTCTGCCCACTACACTATTACTGTGCTGCTTCATTTGTATATATCTTCCTTGTTATCCTCTTCAGCCTTTTAAGCTGCTTTAACCATAGCTAAGCAATGGGCACACCCGCGCACCTACAGTTAGCTGTACTCGGATTTAAAAAAAAAAAAATAAAGGGGTTTCTTCTTTTGATTTTTATGCCCTGTTGCTATTGTACACATGGGGGATTGTTGGTGGGGATATGCGGACACTTATGAGTGGTGTCGCTCATTTATTTTCACTTTGTGCTGTTCTACATTGCAGGGGAGTGTTTATTCTGAGAGCTCTGCTCTCAGACACACCTCCTGCACTCGTACACGCACAGTGTAAGCCTAGGAGGTCAGGCAGCATGCCTTCATTAATATGCATGGCACGCTGCCATCCTCCTCCTAAACGGTTGCTTCCTTGCAGGACTAAGCTAGTCCTGCATGGAAATTTATTGAATCTGGGGGAATGACTACTCTGTCCTCAGACCAACACAAGATATCATTACCCCTGAGGTTTGAGTAGAATGTTAAAGAAATAATGGCTCCCACTATGACTGGATGAAAGCAAATGCACCAAAGATTGAGTCCCTGAACTGCATTAGCTGAAAAAATTCTGCTCAAAAACACTTTTAAGTATTTTTGCAGGGGGGCAAGCCCCCCTGCACCTCCCAAACTTATATATACCAACAACATAGTCATACTAACTTGAATAAGGGGGAAATTTAAAGTGGAGACAAGCGCTTTCGCCTGGACAATTCCAGGCTTTATCAAGTCAGACTTGTTCTTTTTCTGTGCTAAAGGATTCGTTTGGGAATTAAACCTGCTTTTACCATCTTTTTGCAGCAGTTGAATTATTGTCTCCACGGGTGTGTTTGGATATTGTTCTTAGTTGCTTCTCATTCTTCACGAGTTTTGTTCCTAAGGGGGAAATTTACCCAAAAATGGAAACAATTCCAACACAACTTAGAGGAACTCAGATCATCAGTGTGTTGAACTTCTGGTAATTGAAGCTTAAGAGCTCAGTTTTCATCTACCAATAGGTTACCCAAAATAATGACAACATCCTCAGCCCCCTAGACAAGTACTGAGAACTGAGGGTTGGGAGGGTGGCCTAATGGTTAAGGTATTTGCCTTACAAACACAAGGTACAGGGTTTGATTCTCACAAGGGATAATTGGCTAGGCTTAAAAAATGGCTTGCAAGGGCAGTTAGCCTAGTACTAAACTATGAACCTATGAACTATTATGTGTTCACCTAGGAGCAGAGCTGTTTTTTAGACTAGGTGGGGTACATGGCAGAGGCAATTACCAAGCCCATGTCAAAAATCCACTTATACAGCCTTGGTGTGTGGGGGCGACCAGCCCTCAGAAGTGCTGAAGATCTGGGTAGTCTCTGATGCACGTATCCCTTATTTTTTCAAGGGATGAGTGTTAAATTGAGCAAGCAACAGCATGATCATTTACTTTCAGCCAGATAATCCCCAGAAATCAGTAATAGTCATTCCTATGTAGAATTCAGATGTAAAATGATGATAAAAGAGGATGACCATATAAGTCAACTTTGTTCCAAAAAACAGTTATCACACATTAAAATATTGCACTTTGCTTCACATAATCACATTAAGTCCTGCGAAACCAAAATAAATAAGCAAACAGCAGTAGACAGATAACCATGTTCCTCCACAGAGGAAAGCCACAGCAATTATACCTACCCTGTCTGTGCATATCAACAGTCCCATTAAGTAGTCCATCTTACTTCTCACAAATTCATACTAGTCCTGCTAAGCCAGAAAGTGACTGTTTAAACTGAGCAAATGACAAGAGAATGATTTAATTTCAGTTATCGTGAAAACCTGTACACCTCCCCATAGGATTGTGCATGTGTGGGCATGGCTACACTGATTGACAGGCAATGTGTGTGGGTCTATATTATATGCTCGAAGAGACTTTTCTTTGAACATATAATCCTCGACACATAAACAGTGAACATTCTAAAGTGTGAATGGCCACGTCCGCAAATTTTTTTCCTCAGGAAAAAATTCAGTTGGCCATTATCAGGAATTGCCCTTTTCCCCAAAGTAGACTGATCTCGGAGTTGGTATATTTAGTGAGAGGGGGTGTGGGGGGTGAAGCCCCCCACTTGATTAGGGTTTTTAAGTTTGTGTTTTTTGTGTACGGCTCCGTGATTTTTTTTCCCCAAGGAAAAATATTCACGGACGTGGCCATTCGCGCTTTAGAACGTTCGCTCTTTATGTGTCATTGATTATATGTTCAAAGAAAAGTCTCTTCAAGCATATAATATAGACCCATGTGTGATTGTGTGTGTGTGTGTGTGTGTGTGTGTGTGTGTGTGTGTGTGTGTGTGTGTGTGTGTGTGTGTGTGTGTGTGTGTGTGTGTGTGCATGAGATGGCATATACAAATGATGCATGACTGACAGACTTTTAGATTTGCTTATGACAACATACATACATTGGCTATTGACTGACATATATGCAAATGAATTCTGAAGGAAAAGTCACCTGTATCTGTATTGGCTATTTATTACATGTAGTCAGCACCTTTTCTCCTGAAATCCACTGTGTTATGAGGTCCCAAAACCACAGTTTTAGGAGAGATTAAAACAGAGCAGAATATTTTGAGTGAAAATCAGGGACATTTGGAAGGCTTGGTGGATTGAACTATAGACAAAGATATAACAGGCCCCGAAATATTCCAGAAAAAAATTGCAAACCATTGATTAATAGAGTCATCCTACTGTCCTGGACAAACTGGCAATTGTTCAGAGCTATGGCTTGTGTACCTTGCCTGTAAGTGGCATGAATATGGGGAAAACATGCTCTCAACCAACTTCTTATCTGTAGAATTTGGGACAAATCCAGAAATAAGCATGGACAATCAAGGACATTTTTTTAAATATTAGTCCTACTAATTTGAGGAGTTGACAGAAAAGGATAATGTAAATTAGCATGCATTTTTGAAATACAGCAGGGTCACAAACTTAGCTATTTACAGACACATTGTTGACCACTTCAAAGAAAACCTTGATGGGCTCAAGGCAAGCAACAAATCGCTCATACCTCTCAACTGTCAGGATTTTCACAGAATGTCCAGATTTTTGCCTCTGTTCCTTATAAAATTGGTCTTCTGGTAAATCACTGAGGCTTATAATGACAGACACCCTTCAGGAAATGCATGCTAACACAAATCCTGTTATTCTAGCAACTTTCTAAGTTTATAAGAGCAATATTTAAAATCTGTCCCTGTTTTTGGGCCTTTGTCCTACAATTATTTTAGGCTTTGTCCAGGTTTCTTGCACTAAAACGTTGGGAGATACGAAATCTCTTAAGCATATTACCTCAAATCAACCTCATTATTGTACTATACAGCACTATATATCCACATGCATAGTCTGCTTGTTTATTAATTTATTAATTATCTGTTAACTGGGTAACTGGAGTAATCTACTGACCCTTTTCAAACATGACTCAAGCTCAAAGATCAGAAAATACATCACAGTCTTTCAATCAAGAATATTATATGCAAAATGAGTACATTGCAAAGTTCAGAACATAAGGGTAAGGCTGAATGAAGATGGGGGAAGATTAAAAGATCTAGCCAGAGTGCACTGAGAAAATAAAATATATATAATATGTAAGCTGAGATATGCATAAAATAAAATGCAATCAAGCATTTACTAAATAAACTCCTACAAGCATATGAATTATATGAGTATAAGTTGACACATTAAATCTGAGAGGCTGAGAATGCAAACATTCAGAGAATCTGGTTGTGTGTCAAAGGTTAAGTGTGCAATCAAAAACTTGGCACTTTCAGTACAGCTGTCATCACCTGATTTAATCAGATGAACGTTTACTATACAACTTCTTCTTGGTGAATAATGCAATGGTATCTCAAAACAAAACATCCTGTTTTACTTTTCAAAAGTTTTACAAATCTGGCTGTTTTTTTTCTGTCTGCCATTGCATATGCACTATCAACGGTCACAGAAGACACACTTTGTGTCAGTCTAAAGGTTGTTGTGTAAAAAAGTTTTTGATTGCATTAGATATGTCAGAGGCTTTTGCTGTGCTGTATATCACAGCCAAAGAAAACATGTTTCCCTGCATGTCCCCAGACATAGCAAACAGAAGTATATCAAGTCTTTGAGTATCATTTATGTGTACAGATCCAACAATTGGAATACCCAGCACACCATATAGATGAAGGAATAGAATCATTAGTTGCATTTCATCTATTCACTTTGAACAATTCTATTTGAAAATGACAGCTCATTTCACCACACAAAAGAATGTCGTTTTGGTTGTCCATCATAGTCCAATACACACCTATTATTTTTTTTACATATATTTGATTTTCCACATACTTTATTTCACTGTTTTCAACCATTAAATTAATTAATCTCTCCTAACCCCAGTCCATATACCTAGTCTATCTTTTGTTTTGCTTAATGGTAGTACAACATTACAATATTTCTATAGCTCAGTCTGGACATGTTGTTCTTACAAAAAAAAGTATTTCTTTTTAGTATTTATATTTTTCATCTCTTATTCAAAAGAAGGTTGTTTATTGTAAAGGAAGACCTTGGTGTACTCTGCTTCCTCTTATCAAAATGTTCAATTAACAACTGTAAGGCAGATTCAAATTATAAGTGTAAATCATAAATTGTCTGAGTCAGAAAATGCACAAGTACACTCACCTGAGTGATCATTACCTCAAGCAGAACAATTACCGCATTCCAAAACATATATCTTTTCAAGGAGGTTCCCACTTGCAGAAATCTAAATCTTAGTAAGAATATTCTGAGTTCTCCTCTTGCTGCTTGTTACTCTGTGCTGCTTTGCACAACTTTTTGCAAAGGAGCAAGCCTTCCTCCTGCTACCTGATATCAACTGCCGTATCTAAACTGCAGTTGCTTCAGCCAAAACAGCTCACTACTGTTCATCAACACTTTCCACAGGCAATTCGACCAATAGGTAGATCCACTTAATTTTAACTTTAAGTCTAGATATCGGTAAATCCATTGACATCCATCTAATTTACAACTTTTTCTATTTTTTTTTTAATTTGGACCATAACGTTTTCTTCAAATCTTCACTTATCAATTCTTCATCTAAAGACAATATCTGCCTCAAGCTTATTCCTGCTGAGGCTAGTTCGGTAATCACTGTCTCCTCAATACTTCATACTCTATCACTATCACTCACCAAGAGAATAGAAGAATTTTCCCAGTTCACTAGTCAAAAATGTAAACTAGCTATTGGAGGAAAAGGCTTCTGAAGAACAGGACCTGCCAAATGTTACCAACTACCTACCAATATCAAAATGTTTAACACCACTGAGGCATTTAAAAATAACCTAAAGCATTATCTACTAAATGAATCTAAGTATACTTGCTTTATAGAAACTGGCTAGTTCAGCATTATACTAGTTTTGGCAACTATTGTTTGCTTCACATTTTTTTGTAAATATTTGATCCAAATGCACTTTGCAAAACCTACTTACTTTGTTAGCCTCTACATCTATTCATTTGTAGTAGATACCATGTGAATATTTAGCAACGGCAGTTCTCTGAATGTTCTTTCCTATTATTCTTCAGCAAAAGCACTTATGTCAGTTTTCAGACTGTTATATTTTAATATTGTTCCTTTGTACCTGGATTATGATTGAAAAGGATCAGATCACTTACCTAATTATCAAACTGTATGAAAACCACTCCAGGTCTCTCCTGAAAAGGAGTCCCTGGCCTACTGGGACTAACGTGGTCAATAACATGTAAATGAATAAATAAATACACATCCTGTGTATACGTGATCATTCATTGCTTATTGACATTGCATTCAGATTTTTACCTCTTTCAGTTTTTCTGATAAAATTAAAAATATGTTGTTGCAACATACAGCCTTTGAGATCAAGTTGATTTCATAGTTGGATTTGGAAAGATTAATAAGGTAAAAAGGTTTATCTACTTTATTTAACCTATTTGTATTTTATAACTATTGTAATATTTAAAAACTAAGTAGTACATATTTACTCTTTCCTCCAAAGTTTTTCTTTTTAATTTATCAGTGTATGTATATTATATTGGCAAGTACTCATACAGAAGATTATAATGCAGGATTTGTTTTCAGTAGGGTCACTGAGGCATTATCTCAGTCTGTTTTTACAAGGATACTATTTACTGCCTTGCAATCTCTTTTGAGAAAATCTAGGAAGGATTTATTTTTAATGCAGTTTACTTTTAGAGTAAAGATTGCTGTATCAAAATATATCCACAAAACGAAAGCTGATACCAAAATTAGGTAACGGATGTGTAGTAAACACTAAACAAAAGCCAATGCACAAAGTGCACGAACATACTTCTTTAATGAACCATTAACAGCACGAACTCATTCACATTAAGCGCTTTCATCCACACTAAGGTGCACTTCATCAGAATCATTCTACTGTCCATGGCTATGGTTATATTACCTATAGATGTTATGACCAGGACTACCCCAAAATGAAATCTTTGAAGCTCCTCATTAGTTATTGACTTGTCACCAGACAGGTCCAACAATTACTAACTCATCTTTCCTATTGTTTATTTATTTCCCCAGCCACCTTACCAGTCTGGGTTAGTTTGGGTCATTACAAATACTGTATGAGTTCCCTACCACCTTTGCTATTTGAACTCAGACTACTGACCACCTGCTATGCCACTGTCATTTAGGGTGTTGATTAGCATTTTCAGCAGAATTATTTCCATCATCTGCAAGGAGGAGAAGTAAGAGTAAATGTCTATACTTTCCTTTGCACTTCCTTTTGTAATAGCAGCATTGAACTCAACAAACAGCTCTATGTCATCATAGCAGATTTCATAGAGAAGGTATATAATTTTTAGTAAGGATCCCAAAGCACTTCAGACAGTTGTCTAATTTCATAGGATATGAGTTATCTAGCTACTGTGCCTCATTGCCCCTTAGTACAATTAGCTTATTTTCAATGACTTAAGTGATTTTTAGTTGTTCAATAGTCCTGCCTATATTTTTTTATCACAGAGAAACCTTACTCCTTCATGATTTAGTGAGAAAATTGATAAAGAATAATGTAACTAATAATTTTCCTAACAGTGTTCCATACTCCATAGGTTCATCATACTCCTTTCCTTCTACTACAAATATCTTGATTCACAGTTTATCCTTCCTTGTTGTCCTCATGATGCTTTACTGCCTTTTATTCCCATCAACTACCCTCCCTGATAGCTGTTTTTCAGAACTCGCCATGACTTTGTTGACATCAGCAGCATTCTTCTGCCTTGTTTCCTTTTTCATACTTCTCTTCAGTTCAATACGTAGCTCACCTTTTAATAACACACCTCATTTTCATCACCTTTTAATAACACCCCCCATTTTCATCACCTTTTAATAACACCCCCCATTTTCATCACCTTTTAATAACACACCCCATTTTCATTCATAACCCACTTTATCTTCTCATTCAGCTATGCTAGTAGTCACCCAACAAATTCCTCCTAGAAGTATATTCTTCTCCCTTTTGTGCTTAACCGTTAATCCCCCCCCCCCACTTTTCAACTGGTGCCATTACTTTTCAGACTGATATACTGCTGTTTACTCTTTAAAGTACTCCCTCTAAAAATCCCAACCCCTCCTTCCAAAAGAACCGCTAATTCATTATGGGATCAACATAATCCATCATTTTACTTTCACTGAGAAAAGACTTATCCCAGATTCTGTGCGCCTTGCAAGGCATGCAGGATCAGTGCAGGAGCTCTAGCAGGCAATATGTCTGCCATGCGATCCAGGAATGTGCAGGGGCGTGCATGAGCGCTCCTGCACTAGTCCTGCACAGACTAAGCCCCTGTATGCAAATCACCCCATTTGCAGGAGAAATCCATGCAAATGAGGTGAATTTGCAATCCAGGAAGCTTGCAACTGGCCGTGCAGGACTAGTGCAATCTGCAGAAATCTATTAGGTTGGTAACCGATTACATTTCTGCAAAATCCAAAAAGGAGCCATGACAGCTCCAGATAAAGGCTGCATATCACTCAGGAAACATATCAATGGCCAGGTATAAGGCCATTGGCATTGCAAACAACATAAAAAATTAAAAAATCAACTTTTATTTTTTTTAGCCGATCACAGCTGTTTAAGAGTAGGACAGCAGTGCGCAAACGGGACCAGGGAGGAAAATAATAAAATAAACCTAAAATAAGCATTCTAACTAAAATCACTATTCTGCCAAGCAAGTCAATGGCAGGCAGAAGACAACATGGCCAGTGAGTAGTGGTTGCTAAGGGGGGAGGCTCAGTGTGAGACATGTTACTATGTATTAGCAGGCAGTCCTATGCAAATGAGGGGAATGATAGTGAATCCTAGTTTTCCCCAGCATGCTAGCCAGGTCCCAACAGTGTAAGAGTAGGAATAGCTTAGTGCAAGCCTAGGAGTTAGCTGACACCATGGGGGAGTGTCAGGCATACTGTAAATGGATTGGAGACTGTGGCTTGGGTTTGCTCCTAGCTTAACACAGCTAAGCTAGGGGGTGTGTCTAAATCTGCCTAGCACTCTTTACATTGCCTAAGCGGGTGTGCGCACCATGCACCAGGTTTTAAAGGAAGAAAAAAAGTTAAACCATGAAATAGCAGCACTGTGCACATTTGAGCACTTTATTTGCGCGGCGCACCCCCAGGCTAAAACAGGAAAGCAATGGGAAGGGAAAACAGCAGTAGGAAGGTAATCAAGGAGAACTAGCATAGCTGGCAGGTGAAATGTATCAGAATCAGCCAATTACACAGGCAGCAGACCAGCCCAGCCCAGAACACTACTATAAACTATGCAAACACCTTCCCCTCTGTTTTTCCCATACTCTACACCACTGGTGTATACAAGCAGGGAACTTTTAACAAACAAACCTACAAAATGAGAGGAGCTGCAGCAGGCAACATAGAACAACATGTGCAAGAGGCTGAGGGTGGTGAGGATGTGAATGCTGCTGATCAACCCACAGTGAGGAGACGGAGAAGAGTGTACAGACCCAATGTAACCTACCAGGGGCTACATGAGCTAGAGATAGTGGAGTGCTACAGACAGGGACCTCCTACAGCAAATTGTTGAGCTGTGCCGGCCACGCCTGACGTACCAAACTGACCGAGGGGAACCCATCCCAGTGGATACCAAGGTATGTGTAGGCCTAGGAATGCTAGCTACAGGTACCTCCCAAAGCTCAACTGGTGATATCATGCGGATCTTGCAGGCATCAGCATCCAGAGTATTCCACCAGTTCCTGGATGCCATGTCAGCACATGCTGGTGAGCACATAAATTTAATCAACACCCGTGAGGTGTTGGACAGCAATATGCGTCTCTTCACCAAATAGCAGAATACCATGGGGTAGTGGGTGCTATAGACTTCATGCACATATGCATCAAAGCACCACCCAGTGATCAAGATAGGGCCTACATCAACTGCAGGAGCATCCCCTCCATCAACTGCCAGGTCGTCTGTGATGCCCAGGGCATTATAATGAATGTGTGTGCTGGCTGCCCTGGAAGCTATCACGATTTCCACATTTGGCATCTGACACAGCTGTACCAGAGATTTGCCAGTGGGGACATCCCCTATGGCCACCTAGTGGAGGATGCTGGTTACACACTTGAGCCGTGGCTGATGACACCCATCAGAAATGTGCACACACCTGAACAAGAATGCCATGAGGCACACACACAGTACAGACTTATAATAGAGCGTGTGTTTGGGATGCTCAAGTCATGCTTCCGATGCCTGGACACATCTGGTGGAGCCTTGCAGTACTCACCAGCTACATATACCCAAATTGTTATGATATGTGCCATGCTACACAATATGATCCTGCGGAAACAGCTGCAGCAGGAACAGCATGGGGCAGGGCCACACAGCCCCCCACCAATGCCAAGGCATGCACAGGTAGAGAGTGACACGGAGGGGAAGGAACAACCTGAGCCTGCCCCAGTAGGCAGACGGAGGCATGCCCAGTATGCCAAGGCCATGGCAAAGAGACAACGCATAGCACATACACTGACACAGTAGGGACCCAGGTAATGACACCTCTTTCTGACTCGCACATACAGTAAAAGGGATGCCAAACATGACACTACCTGTGCTCAACCATGTATAGGGAGTATAATATGTGCATCTGACATAGGCAGCTCTCCAGCACCATCCTCAATCCTGGCACACCCACAAAGTAAGTCAATCAACCTACCAATTGCCAAATGGAGTAGAATGTGTCATTACCTGTATCTATGTTATGGATGTTAGCATGCAAGGGAATTGGGTGGCTGAATGTTATGGCAGCAGATAGTAGACACCCATAGTGGCACCATGACATCTGTAACACATGCGGAGTCACCATAGTAGCCAGTACTACACAGAGTGACAAAGCCCACTGCAGGAAATGTGCTGGGTGACATGTGTGTCCATATGACTCACACATGCCACTCAGGGAGTTTCACATACCCAACAACAGTCTCAGCCAGCAGGGCAGGTGTAGACAAACCCAAACAGAGCCTGTGCTATGGCCTCTGAATGATGCTCATGGGTAACCTACCCCCAGGTCTACACAGACAGACTACAGCAGGTCAGGCAGTGGGATGTTAGTTCTGAAGCGTAGGAAGTCAGACACTAATATGTAGGGCAACCAAAGCTAAGGCCTGCAGTACACTGATATGCCTCTAGTCAGTATGATAGGTTAGCGTATAGAATGAAATGGAGTACCTGACATACTAGTACAGTCATAGCAGATGTGTGCATGTGCAAGGTGTGCCCCCCATCCTATGTAGATATGTAGGAATAGTAAGGTGTGCTCCCCCAGTCCTGTGTAGAAATGTAGAAACAGTCATGTGTGCCCCCCAATCCTGTGTAGAAATGTAGTAACAGTCAGGTTTGCTCCCCCCAATCATGTGCAGAAATGTAGTAATAGTCAGGTGTTCCCCCCACTCCCATGTAGACATGTAGAAACAGTCAGGTGTGCCCCCCAATCCTGTGTATAAATGTAAAAACAGTCAGGTGTGACCCCCCCACAACCCTATGTAGAAATGTAGTAACAGTCAAGTGTGCCCCCCACTCCCATGTAGACATGTAAAACAGTTAGGTGTGTCCCCCCAGTCCTGTGTAGAAATGTAGTAACAGTCAGGTGTGCCCCCCCCAATCCTGTGTAGAAATTTACAAACAGTCAGGTGTGCCCTCCCACTCCCATGTAGACATGTAAAACAGTCAGTGTGTCCCCCCACAATCCTATGTAGAAATGTAGTAACAGTCAGGTGTGCCCCCCTCCCATGCTTATGCAGACATGTGGAAACAGACTGGTCTGCCCCCCCCCCCCGCAATCCTGTGTAGAAATGCAGTAACATGTATGAGTAGGTATAATATGAGTGGAGCACAGATGGCCAGAGGTGGCCAAGGTAGCAGGATAGGTTGTAGCATTTGCACAATATGCAGGTCTGAGTGTGTTAGGATGGTGTGTGTTTTATAATGTGTGAGAGTGGTCAGTATGCATGCATGTTGAGGTAAGACCTGGTGGCCATTCCCCACTACTGCTGATAACAGGCACAAGCCCTCATGACTGAAATGCCAAAGACAATCCCCACCAGTATAACACATGCAAGCAGTAAGCCATTGCAAATGTATGGTGGTAATATGTGTCACCATCTGAAAGACTGAAATGGCATGGCTATTGGGCTAGATATACAAGCAGTACACAGGGAAAGTACCCCAGACATACAGTATATATTGTGTCACTGTGAAATGGTGACACCCTTGGAATTGTACATATAGGTATGCATCACAGTAACAGGACCTGTAGTAGGGGATACTGGTGAGGTCTGCCTGAACACCTGCAGATCACAAAGGAGGTAAGACTGATGTATTGGAAATCAGCTGATGTACCCACACATGCCAGCATAACTGTAATGCCCCATGCATATCTGTGTGTCAGATGCAAGTAGTACACATGCACCCAGCTATGCAAACACCACCCACATGCACCTCTCTGGCCATATCCCTGCTGTGGGGAATGGGTACAGTACGACCTCACCTGTATATGGCAATAGCGGAAGACTGCAGCATGCAGTGCAGGTGTCCCATGCAGGTGTGTCCCTAGCTGCAGGTAGCACCCTGTCATCATCCACACCACCTGGTCAAGACTGATAGAATGTATTGGCATGAACAACTATCACATCTACCCTGTCACCCCAGGGTAATATACTGTATGGTGGTCTGGGACTGTAGGACTGACAGAATGCAATGGCCTGCCACATCTGGCCTGCATCAACACCTAATGCCCCACAGCAGTACCATGCAGCTGAAGCAGCACAGACACAATCACCTACAGTACACACTATCCCCTGCACAGTTTGTCCCCATATTGCCAAATGATTGACGGAAACCCTGCAGAAACAGTATGTTACCTGTAGGTGTATAACACATATGTCTGCACTGTAGTACAAACTACCTGGAATCAATCCACACATTCAATACAAAAGGCCATACTGGGCATGCTCACACACTGAAAAATGAGGGCAATGTCAGCCAACAACATACCGGAAGGTCATACTGGGCATGCTCACACATCTAAACAAATGAAGGCCATGTCTGCAAACAACAGTGGACCAGACATATCTGGCATTTGCAGATGTTAGTACAGACACGCCTCAGTATGCAGCACTCATGATTTGCACACACACACTGGATAGGAATACAGGCATTTATCCAAGGACAACACACTACAATAAGCCAAAAGTAGACATACACAGATGTGCAGAATAGAGTGACTGTCACAAGGGGCCATCCATTATGAGGCCTGTCCCACCCAGCATACAGCCAAATGGCTACAACCACATGAGGTTCAGATGCCACTCACTTTAGACCTTAGCCACTTTTATCTGTCAGCATGATGGACTATGTGGTGCAAGTGCTAGCTGTGCAACATTACTGTACAAGGAAGTAGTCATGTAGCAGCTGTATACATGTACCTGTGGAATATAACCCTGCGTGTGCCCACATGTGGTGTGTCAACCTCTAGATGAATGGGTTATGGCCTATGCACAAACCCTGCCCTCCCCATAGCTGTACTATGACAAGCGTGCTGAGGTCATCCACTTTGAAATACACCCGTGTGAAAGGTGTAGGCCAAGGATCTCTATGGCACTTCCTATAACTGCGTACTGCTGTAGTGTGATAAACTAGTTAGGTAGGAGTTCTAACCCCAGACATGGTAACTGTGTGTGCGTGTGTGTGTGTGTGTGTGTGTGTGTGTGTGTGTGTGTGTGTGTGTGTGTGTGTGTGTGTGTGTGTGTGTGTGTGTGTGTGTGTGTGTCTCACCATCTGTGGAGAGAGCAATGCTTTTTAGGCTAGTTACACTTACTACAAATCAAATGCCCTACTTTGTCAAGGCTGCTGTCATACACTGTGAAATACACCTTTTGGAAAGCTGCACCCCAGTAAACTCTGTGGTGCGTCCTATACCTGTGTAGTACTGTAGTGTGATAAACTAGTTAGGTAGGAGTTCTAATCCCAGACTTGGCAACTGTGTGTGTGTGTGTGTGTGTGTGTGTGTGTGTGTGTGTGTGTGTGTGTGCATGTCACCGTCTGTGTAGACAGCAATGCATTTTAGGCTAGTCACACTCACTACAATCCAAATGATCTACTGTGTCAAGGCTGCTGATGTCATACACTGTGAAATACACCTTTTGGAAAGGTGTAGCCCAGTAATCTCTGTGGCGTGTCCTATAACTGCGTACTGCTGTAGTGTGATAAACTAGTTAGGTAGGAGTTTTAATCCTGGACATGGCATGTGTGTGTGTGTGTGTGTGTGTGTGTGTGTGTGTGTGTGTGTGTGTGTGTGTGTGTCTTTGTCTGTGTAGGAAGCAGGGCATTTTAGCCTAGCCACACTCACTACAAGTCAAATGCCCTACTTTGGCAATCCTGCTGATGTCATTCATTGTGAAATACACCCGTGGGAAAGGAGTACTCCAGTAATCCCTGTGGTGTATCCTATAACAGCTCCATGCTGTAGTGTGATATAAAACTCTGTTATGGGTTCTATACCCACACATGTTGGTTGTGGATGTTTTCTGTGTGTTTCAATGTTTATGTAGGGAGCAATGCATTTTAGCTTAGCCACACTCACTACAATTCAAATACCATACTTTGGCAATCCTGCTGATGTCATCCAATGTGAAATACACCTTTGAGGAAGGAATACTCCAGTAATCTCTGTGGTGCGTCCTATAACTGCGTAGTGCTGTAGTGTAATAAACTAGTTAGGTAGGAGTTCTAATCACAGACATGACAGTGGAGTGGGTTTTGCAAATTTCTTATATGGTGGCCCTAGTATATATCACAATGTCCACTGTACAGGAATAGCAGATGTGAAATAGCCGAGAGGCTAGGGTACAAATCCATACCCATACATGTGACATCAAGGCCAGACAAACAAAGTTAGCAACCCTAGTATTACCCAGAGAACACTCTCGACCCATGTCTCATACACACACACTCTTGCCTTGGCAACAGCCACTGTGTTGGTAGTACCCTGCATATTGCCCACTGATAGCAACCATGGTGTGATTGCAGTGGGCTACGGAAGGCATGGCACCATGTCCATCTGTCCAATAGGCACCTACATGCTGACAGTGCACATTCCCCATGTTCCCCACTGGACACCTGCAACACCTGTGGTGCCATCAAATGTGACCCACAAAGGACATACCATGCCTGAAAACATGCCCTGTATGGACAGATGCCACTGACATCAGGGAATGCCAGTATCATGATATCAATGTAGGTGCAGGGTAAACCTGCTGTCCATTACCAGTTCCCATCACATGAGGCCAGGACTAGCACATCTGATGATAATCTGTGTACACAACATGGGCCAAACACCCCCAGGTACAGTTCCACATGTCACTGTACATGCATGTGGGAGGTGCGCACATCCCAGACACCGTCCATGTCATGGACTAAGGAACACATACATAGCAAGCAATGCACAGCATTGGCCACACACAATAGTCACCCAGGTGACCGGATGGTGAATATAATACCCACCTGTGTGGGCAACTCCTGAAACTACACCCCTGAGCCACAATGCAGACCAGTGTCATGTTGGCAGATGCCAAGGTATACTCATCACCTAGCCTTGTATAGCTGTCTAGCACAGTCGACCACTACACACCTGTGAAGCAATGCACCCATGCATGCCAGTACTGGCACCCTGTGTGTGTGTGTGTGTGTGTGTGTGTGTGTGTGTGTGTGTGTGTGAGTGTGTGTTGTATGATGCATATCATCACACTCACACTCACTACAACCCCCCATTGGCATACTGAAGCATGCTGTCCAAAGTCAGAAACCTCCAAATACGCTTTGCTCATATAAACTCTGTATGACCCCTGTGGTGCATGTGATACCTGCACACTAATGTGTTGTGGCAATCTCACTAGTGATGAGTTGTATTCCTGGCCCTGACATATGTGTGCATCCCTGTGAGAGTGTGGCTGTGTTGATACTAGCATCTGTTCATGTGGACAAGCATGTGTACTACACCTATCATATAGCTACCATATCCCTGTTGCAGATGCCACTCACCATCACGTATATGTTTTGAGGGCTCCTCAGCATGCAACCTATGTGGCAAATCCAATAACTGTATCAAAATGTGATAGAACTACATAGTCGTCAGGGGTTTGATACCCTGTGCCGGTAGGTTTGTGACACAAATATGCTTAAGTTTTACCCTCCCTGACTTTACTTTGCCTCTGCCTGCCTCTCTCACTCCCTCTCTGGTGGATGTGGAGACCTATACCTGCTTTTCTTAGGCTGCAGCATGTGTATTGTAAGTGATGCTCATGATCAGCTAATGGCCTTTACATGGATTGCAGGCCTCCTCTATCTGATTGTATGTGGTAACATTCCCATAGCCAACTGCATGGAAACACACTCCGATATCTAGGAACATCATGTTGGTGTTGGGCCTTTTCATTCACTGTGAGCAGGAACTAGATCTGTTGTTTGGCAAATAGCATAACAGATGGATTGGGGATTTACCTCTAACAACATACACTGTGGAAACAAGCCAACACACAGGAGGGGGATGTGCCTGACTTGACTACAGACTGTAAGTGCTGCTATACTGCAATTTGAGTAATGTCGGTTTAACAGGGTGTGTGTGGATATGGCTGTCTTACATGTTTTAATACTTGTCATGTCAGTTCAATGTTTATGAGGAAACCCACATCAGTAAGGTCATCTGCAGACTGGGCAGTGTGTGGTGCCTTTTGTTTCTTGTGTTACCCACAGAGCACCTATCTGTGAACTGCAGAAGGTAGTGAGAGGATTGCAGTCTGTAGATGGTGACAGCTGTGAGAGTTACTGACTTCATTTCCCTCATAGGACATATGTTGCAACAAACCCTGTTACAACAGTAAATGTATGAGGTTATTACAGCAACATGTCAATAATGGCCCTGTGTTTGTGCATCCAGCCACAACTCTACCAACCTTTGTACATATGCCATGCAGTAAGAGGTGCAGATTTGCTGTACACCATATTTATTGACATCATATCTGATAACAAGCCAGTGAGACATCAGACTGCTACACATGTTATGTATAGTAGGGGTTATATTTGATGACATAACCTGGATATTCTGTGGTTGTGTGTACAGTACTGTGGTTTGTGTACTTATGGTGATTGTCGACAGTGTGTGTATTGTTAATATGTACCTTGGCCTGTGTACTGACTGTGGTAGATTCCATTGCTCTTGGTCCTGTTCTATCTGATGTTACATGCTGCTCCACTGTATGTTATCCTATCAGCTTACATGTTTGTAGGGCCAAACACACACATGCCCCATACCACAGACAGACATCGGACCACACTGTGTAGCGGCCCAGTATATGTAGGGTTAGTGTGTGAGTGGCACATATGAGGGTGACTACTGTAATAGTACGCTAGCTTACCATATGTGACTGTGGCTGTGTTCACATTGGTTGTGGTTATGCACTTTCACACAGGTGTCCATTACTCTGTGCTGTGACATGCCTATAGAGCCTGCTATATATGCAGGTACATGTGTATTCCCCCATAGGAAATGTAGGCCAGTATTGAGCCAGTCTGCCTGTAGCCTGCACAGTGCTTTGTTACATGCCTAGCAGCTTAGTGTACTTACCCAGTGAGATGTCATGTCCAGATACTTGCCATATGTACTGGTGCCGTGCCACCATAGCAGTCATGTATGTCAGACAAAGCAGTGGGATGCTGTAAAGATGTATGTCAATAACTAGTGGGTAGTATGTGGCCATGGCACCTCTGTACCAGCAGTTATTATGTGTCAGGACAGACAGGGGTGTGTGAATGCATAACCTATGGAGGCAAATGTATACCAGTAGTTACGTGTTATACCTATCTACATGGCTGTTAACTTCCACATTGTCACGCTTGGTCCACATGTCTTGCACTAAGGGGTTCTGTGTATACCTCTGGACTGTCCAGAGTGCGTCAGACTGTCCACATATATTGGCTATATCTCTGCTGTAGTCCACAGGAGCATTACTGTGCTAGCAGTGGAACTGTACTATGATGTCCTTAGGATGTCTGCTAGTAGCCAATGGTGCACATGTGACATCTCCAGGCATTTCTGCAGTTACACCCTACTGCTCCTCTAGGTATCAAATATTGCCTGTTCATATTTGCATTAATAATTCCAAAACCATGTTACATACAAGGTATCAGAAAATTTTATCTTGAAGCATACATGATAGCAAACACAATTGTATTGATATATGACCTCTGTCAATGGGTATTTGTTAAAAATGTATGGTGATAACCTCAATTTTTAAATGCTGAAGCCACGCCCACTAGGAGTTAAAGGTGCACACTCAAAAGAGCTCTACTGGAGGGAATGAGTTAAAAGCAGATGTGACCTCCCATACACACCACGTCTATGAAGACAATCCCTATTACAGTAGCAAAAGTCTACAAATATACCTGCAATACATACCTGACATCCCCTTGCACTACGAAGTTGGGACTATTGGGGCTGAAGTAGAGCGCCACTCCATGTTCAGGACAAATGGTGAACATATATGTATATCTAATTATCCATATATCTATATAGATATTTGCACATATACATATTGACATACATAGATGGATATGTATATGTGTGTGTGTGTATATATATATATATATATATATATATATATATATTTATATATAGGTTCATAGGTTCATAGGTTTATACTAGGCTATCTGCCCTAAGGCATTTATAAGCCTAGCCCAAATTTTTGTGGCTTACGCCACCCCTTATATGAAAAAATACTGTGCCCATTAGTTTGGTGTGCCTCTGTCCAGCAGTGACACAGAGATGATTCCCGGGGTAAACCTACGATCTCCCATCCACAGGTCAAGATTTCTCTTGAACAGAGTCAGTGAGGTGCTCTGCCTCACATGGACCGGGATTTTATTCCACAGCATAGGGAGTCTCTGAGTGATAAATCTATCCCTCCAGCACATCCTGTTTATATCCGTGCTAAGGTTTAAGTCGCTTGCTCTAGTGGTTTTGGTGGATTTGGATTTTTTGAGGTGGAGCATGTCCATTAATTCCGGGTTGGACATGGCCTTGTATGTCAGGCACATGTCACCTCTGAGCAGATGGTATGCGACTGAATAGAGCTGGAGTTTCTTCAATCTGGCAGCATATGACAGATTTTGGAGTCCTTTATCCTTTTGGTGAGGAACTTTTGGGGTCTCTCCAATTGCTGCAGATGTCGGGTGAGATACATCCCGAATGGGGCATTGTACTCGATCATTGGTCTGATAAGTGAAGAGTACAGGGGAACAATGACCTCACTAGATCTGGATGTGAATCCCTTCATGATCAGGTGGGCAATGTAGAAGGTCTTTCTAACCACTTTAGCAACGTGAGTGTCAAAAGAAAGGCCACTGTCAACCTGGGTCCCCAGGTCCCTGATAACCTCTTCTGTGCTTAGTGGATTGCCACCTATATGGTAGCTTGGGGTTACCTTGTTTTTCCCGAAGGTATGACTACACATTTTTGGCGTTTAACTTCAGGCCATGGCTCTGGCACCAGCTATCTGTTTCCGTGAGTCCCTTCTGAAGGATATCCATGTCCGATGCACTTTCCACTATGGCACAGTTTGCAGTCGTCAGCAAACTTTGTCAGCCAAAGTCCTCCCATGTTGGCCTGTACTTCTGAGAAGTAGATGCCAAACAATAGGGGCCAAGGACCGAGTCCTGTGGGACACCACTTGTGACCGGCTTGGAGTCTGACATAGCGCCAGCAACTCTAACCCTGTGGGTTCTGTCCTTAAGCCAGTTTGCAACCCATCTTGTGACATATGGGTTTACATTTAAGCTGGTAAGTTTTCTACAATACCCGAGTGGGGTATTGTGTCGAAGCCTTTGCAAGGTCAAGGTAGGCTGTATGGACTGCCTTTCCTCATCAATGGCCTTGGTGACTGTTTCAAGAAGTCGACCAAGTTCAAAAGGCATGATCTTCCCTTGAAGCCAAACTGGGTCGGGTCCAATGTCTGCAAGTCCCTATATCTTTGTTTATGAGCTCCATTATGATCCTCTCCATAGCTTTGCAGACTAGACTTGTTAAGCTTACGGGCGGTAATTACCAGGGTCCGTGAGGCACCGCCTTTGTGGAGTGGGACCACAGTTGCCGTCGCCACTCCTTGGGCACGTATCCTGTGGTAAGGCTGAGATTAAACAGCTGCCTTATGCGGGTTTAATTCCTCATTTAGCTCGTAGCACACAGCGGGACACCATCCGGTCCCATTGATGCTGTGTTTTAGCTTTAGAGAGCAGCTTTCACCTGCGCATTTGAGATGTCTGGGAGGCTACACTCGGCTGGGATAGTTATCTCTCCTTTAGGGGGCGGAGAGGGGGGTGAAGTTTGCACTGAACCTGTCTGCCAGTATGTTGGCAATGTCTGTGGGTTCAGTCATTTTTGTATCATTTGGACTAATTCTGAGCATATCTGGGAGTTTCCACCCAGGTTCCTAACATAGCTGAAAAAGGCCTTATGATTGTCCTTTGAATCCATGGCAATTTTTCTCTCAAAATTGGCCTTAGTTGATTTTATGAGTGCTCATATTTTTTTACTAATAATGATCAGGGGTGACTTCCCTTTTATGGATTTTGTTCTATCATGTAATAGCTTTCGCCTCTTATTATAAAGTTTGTTAATGGCTGGGGTCCACCAGACTGGATGTTTGCCCTTTGTGGAAAGAGTCTTGGTTTTATTTGGGATTGCCTGATCCATGCAGTCCTGGAGGTGTTCATAGAAGGCATTTGTAAGGGCTTCCGCAGCTTGGGTTGTGGTTTCCACTGGCTCAGGGGCCTTGAAGTATACCACACCAGTCTTGAGTAGTGTGAAGTTTGCTTTAGAGAAGTTCTTCACTGTGGTCTTTTTTGTTTGGGGTGGGGGCGGGATGTGGATTTCTAGTGAGATTAGTTTATGAGCAGATCTCACCAATGAGGGATATACTTCTGTGGAGCATTTTGTCCCCATGTTTGTGACAATGAGATCTAGTATATTTTCTCCTCTCGTGGGAATAGTGACTAGCTGTTCCATGGCATTTGAATTTATGAACTCCAGGAACCATTGGGCTAGAAAGTTAGGGCTTGAGTAATGTTCCCAGTCTATATTCGGGTAGTTGAAGTCACCCAATATGATGGTGTTTGGAGATACATTTATACCCTCCAGTGTCTTCAGGAAGGCTGTGTGGGGTTCCTGAGTTTGAGAGGGTGGCCTGTAGCATGCTACAATTTGTAGAGCAGTTTTGCCTATGGTTAGTTGCACCTGGATGGTTTCCGGCTTGCGTTGCCACCAACCTGGAGGTGTGGGTATCCTTTATGAATATGGATACACCCTCCTTTTGTGGTGTGGTCCGGGTTTTGGGGCGAACGCATGATATGAGGTAAAACCTAATAGTGCCGGGTGCTCTCAGGAGCCTTGAACCAGGTTTCAGTTACAGCACAGACATCGATGTTCTCCATACAGAGAAGGGCCTCGAGTGTGCATTTTGAGATTTAGACTTCTGGCATTGAGCAGCATTACCCTCAGTTTCTTCCCATTTTGTTTTCTAGGGTGGTAGGTTTAGAATTTGAGCCTTGCCTAAAAAGGCACTAGGGGTGGCAAGAGCCTTAGCCAATATCCGAATCCCAGGGGTGACAGGTGCAAGCCGTCCTTATGGGCAGCGTGGCTTGTCAAGCATGTCATCCCAGGCAGACAGACACTGGATCCCCTTTGAATGACACCAGACATTAAGCCAATTGTTAAAGCTGATCATCTTGTCTCTATATTGTGACATCATTCTTGGTGAAGGAAGGATACTGCTCAGGGTCAGGGTCATACCTGCCTGGGCTACATAATCAGAGAGCTCCTCTATGTCTCTTTTCATGTAGTCCAGGGAGGTATTGCCTCAGGTCGTTCACACCAGCATGGACAATGACTGTGTCATATTTGTACTTGCCGTGGAGTGACCCGAGTGCTTGTGTTATGTGGCGGATTCTAGCGCCCGATAGGCAGCTTACTGTGACCCTCTCCTTGTTCAGCCTGGTGAGTGGCGTCAGTGTGTCTGACTATGGAGTCACCTATGACAAGTATGTTTGGTGTTGTATTTGGCCTTAAGGGCTGTGACTGCTTTGCACACTGCTTTTGTGGATTATGTGTTGCTTGTGGGGTGTCTTGAGGTAGCAGTTGTTTGGATGTCTGCTTTGGAGGCCTCTGCTGTTTAGGTAAATTTTTACTCAGAGCCTCCAAGTATGTCTTTGTGTGTTTATGTGTTTGATTCAGTGGAGTGGTAGCATTATGTGAGGCTGGTTTTGTGGTGTGTGTAGTTGCCTTCTCCTCCTGTCTGGTCTTGTCAGTCCTGAGTTGAGAGAGCTCAGCCTCCAGTTTGGCTAAATAGCTGCATCTCTCGCAAGTAATTGTGTTATGTGGGAGGAGTAGAGGGTTGTCTGTGTACATGAGGAAGTTATAACATTGCCTCAAGATTCCCAGATTCACCAGCTGGACCGGAGAGGAGATTGACAACTGACCTTTGGACATGCTAGAATAATATTGGGAAATCCTTAATTGAAAACAAGGGCCAGTGGGGAGTGAGGGTGTAGCGCTTTTAATTTTTAGTGCTGACTTATATAATTGCTTTAGTGAGCAAGTGCCAGGTAACTTGAGTGCAATGTGTTACAAGTAACTAAATGCAAAAACGACAAACAGTAACTTTCTTTCAAGTGAAACAAGGAAATAAGTACAGTAAGCAATGCAGATATCACTAGTGATCCACAGAAGCGCTGAGAAGTTGCGTATTAGGTGGAATTAGCTTCCAGGGAAATAACAAGCAAACAAACAACAAGCATATAAACAAAGCTAGATTCAGCAGGCCTGGAACTAGTCTATGCTAGAGCAAACAAGGTGTACCAATTTCAGTAAGATACAGTTCAAATATTCAGGCACTATAAACCTTTAACCAGAAATTCCCAGCTCAGAAGGGCAGAGTCCAGCCTCTTCTCCCACAAGAGTGCAGACCACGAACCTTCTTAATGTAAAATAATATATCTATACACACATATAAACACTCAGATATATACATATACAGAGCAATATATGAATACACATATACAGAGATACATATGCACATATACGTATGGATATCTACATATATATTGAAAGTAGTAGGTATATCCGAATAGATATGTATGCACATATAGTTGTACATATCTACATATATACCAACATAACTAGGCATATCTGTACACATAGGATGTGCATACATATATAAATATATATACCTATACCTATATATACATATATCTATACACACATATATATATATATATATATATATATATATATATATATATATATATGTGTGTGTGTGTGTAGATATATATATATATATATATATATATATATATATATATATATATATATGTGTATGTAGATATATATATATATATATATATATATATATATATATATATATATATATATATGTGTGTGTGTGTGTGTACTTATGAAGGGATGTACACATGGCCATATATAAGTAGCACTATACAGATGTGTATACAGACATATGTATGAGTATGCATGTGTATTTACATGTAGACATATATAGACCTATTATATGTATATAACCATATTACTGTCATGTGCAAACCTCACAGTTGTGTATACTGTCCCAGATGTAGCTCACTGTATCTGCTATGTGTACATTATGTTAAAACAACATATGTGATGCAACAGTCATATTAATAACAATGACTACACAATTTAGGAAGTAAAGTCAATTGTTCAATACTAGTCAATATGTGTATTTATAGCTATATTGGTAAAACAACAGCGGTTTTCGCAGTGGTCATGGCGTAGTAGGTAAGGGTTGTCACCCTAGTATACAGGGTCCTGGGTTCAAGACCTGTAAGGGCTGTTCATTTTGTTGCTGGGCAGAACAGGGGTGTCGGATACAGACTGGTTAAGGCAGTTTTGAGCAGTTTTAAGTACGTTTGCATGGGTATGCATGAAGCTAAGCAGTGCTAAGCTATGGGTAAATGTACAGGCACTTACACAGTGTAGGCTTCGCTTACCAGTGCACAAATCAGTTTAGCTGTTATATTGCACCAATGTTGAGTCTTGCTAAGCATGGCTTAGCCCTGGTAACCAGGTCACATCACCCAGTCTGATAACATAGCAGGGTAATGACATCTGTAATAAGTGTATGTAATGCCATGTACAATACATGCACCTTTGTGCTGTCATTACAGTAGCAAGGGGTGTGAGTGTCATGTGTGGTACACAGATGTAAATGAGGCCTGTACAGCACTGTTATCCATGTGAATGTGTTACATACAGGGGTAGTAGCCCAGGGTATGTGCTGTCACACTGGCATGTAGTGTATCATGGCAGTCCTACTGTTGACAGTGCTTACCCAGGCAAGAGCAGAGTGCTAAATGTAGAACTGACAACAGGCACACCTGCAGGCATAGCTGGACTCTGAGGCCTCCCTGTTGTATCCCTGGTGTGTGAGCTGTGTCACAGTATATACCCCCTTACTGGGTAACGGTCCATCATGTGGAATGTAACTGTAGACTTCCGTCTGTACAGCACATGCTACTGAGGGCATCTGACATGTAGTTATGGCATACATATTGTTGTCAGACGTCTATCTGTCAACACACTTATGATACTGCATAGCTACTTGCCAAGCTGATGACTGTCAGTCCATGTACAGATGTGCAGATGGCAGGTATCCAGCTGGAATATATACAGGCACCCTCAGCTTGATTGACACTGACATGTCTGCCTGAATTTGTAAGAAGTGGCACATATAGGAGATGTCACCCTGTATGCACCACATGCCTCATGTACCTGCACTACACTACCACAGTCAACTGAACATGCTTGGGTACAGGTCACCATCACAGACAATAACCATGTGTTGTAATGCATGTTGCATACATGTCAACCTTATTCACCTCAGAGGTCATGTGCAGGAAGTACCTGAAGGATTTGGCTGATGCATGCATGTCATTCACATATTGAGGGTCACAACAGTAGTGTCTTTTGATGCCTGCTGCCACCTGGCAGGTGGCAGGATAACACTGTACACACAACCCCTACACAGCCCATCTTCCCTTGGACAATAGCTAGGTATACAGCTATGACCACCTGCAGGGATGCATCCCTGTACTGACACGTGCACGTGTGCATGACTGAGTATGGCAGTGTTTGTTTGTTAGCACACCTGTATTTGGGAATTCCATGAGGGCCTTCACAACCAACATAACACCCATTGCCATAGTCAGTTGTGGCTGCTGCTGTATGGGGCATTACATGTACCCTGTTAAGCCCCTCCATACTGCTACATGAGCCTTGCAGTACCAGCACAACAGTGTTTTACAAATGGGGTGATAGGCATGGGATACCCATTGTGTTCTGTCATGTGTGTGTAGGTGTGCATGTCCATATATCTGTATAGGGACAGCATTCCGAGGCCACAATACTCCTATTACAATACCCATTGTCACACAGTAGTACAGATAGTGTTGTTGCTGCCCATAGGTGAGGCATGACAATGCAACACCCTACTACTTGTGTGGCATGTGCATGAGATGCATATCCCTGTAGTACCACTGTTGGGGTATACTATAGGTGGTATTGCAGTTGCGGCCAATCTGTGATGGTGGGTGCGACAGAGTGTCATCATGGGTTTCAGGGAGTACAATATCCACTGGGAGATGTGGGTGCTGTGTACACTGTCATTACACCAAGGTATACCCAGTATATGTCCCATGTACCAAGTTATGGTTACCGCTGTCACCATCAACCATACAGGTAACTGTTACCACAATCCAAGCCAGTTATGCATGTGATGTGTGCAGCCTACCTGTAACACATTGGACAAACAGTCAGGTTAGTTAGCAGTGATAGGCCCTGGTATCTCAGATGTGTGTCTGGCTGCTATGTGGCTGTAAATGTGTATATGATGGTACGTCACACTACATATTGTCCAAATGCACCCATGACATCCCCCATTAGTATACTCTACATGTCTGGGGATGTTCTGCATGTAACATGTAACCTGGGACACACCTCAGCCTAAATGCTGTGTGGTGTGTGCAATTTAAACCACACACTTCAGTATCACTACATAGCTAGGTAGGGGTCTACTCCCAGTGTTGCCAAGTAACAGTGTGCATGTATGTGGATGGGTCTACATCATGTTGCAGGATATACACACCTCAGTAGGCAACCCATCCATGTGGCACAGGCAATAACTGGTTTAGTAACCTCTGACATGTTCAACTGTACCCCAGATATGTCACAGCCATACTGTCACCACAGTGACATACCCCATTGCGGAATATGACTGCATACCATCCTCATGCTGACACATGTACACCTACAACACAAATGAATAACATTAAAGAGACCACATCTAACCAGTGTTACTAACAGCTATAAGGTATCATTGCTGGATGGCTACACTACCTGGCATGTAATCATTACACTCTACTCCCTACAACATGTTACACTGCAGTACTGTGGTACACTGTTGTACAGTCACCATGTGCATCAGAACCATCAGCCTGTCCCTGCATTGATGGTATGGATGACAGGGATAGGGCACAGGTATCATCATATGCACAGGGCATCCTAGTGCTGACACATGCACACCTACAGCACAAATGGATAACATTAAAGAGACCACATCCAACCAGTGTTACTAACAGCTATAAGGCATCACTGCTGGATGGCTACACTACCTGCCATATATGCATTACAATCTACTCCCTACAATACGTTACACTGTAGTACTGTGGTACACTGTTGTGCAGTCCCCGTGTGCATCAGAACCATATCAGCCTGTCCCTGCATTGATGGCATGGATGACAAGGATGGGGCACAGGTATCATCATATGCACAGGGTGTGATGTTGGTGTGCCAGAGGCCGAGGGTGGGCCATACATTTGACACCATGTGTGTGGGTGAGGGGTGTACTGTGGAGAGCTGGGTGAGGTGATGTGGTGTGTGTAGGTATGGGATTGCCCTAGGTGTGTTTGCATTGTGTGTGTATGCATGCACACAGTTCTGCCATGTGGCTGCCCTACACAGGTGTTTATGGACAGCTGCAGACCATACCTGGTAGGGTGTGCAGTTCACTGTCTCCAGCCACAGAAATGTGAGTTGTGCCTGCCAGGGGTTCCATGGGCACATCCAGGTACAGGCCTCGATGTGCTACTCTCACCTGATGATGACAGTTGTCCACTGGTACCAGGTCCCTCCTGGGACTGGCCAGGACCATGTGCATGTGGCCTGCTGTGGTATGGTGTGGACAGCACACCTCCTGCACTGCCAGGGCTGCTACTGCCACTACAGGAGCCCCTTGGTGTCCTAGCATGTCCACATTGACTGCCAGCTGTTGGTGTTGCTGCCCTACGTCCACACGGCCATCACCGCACTCCCACCACACATTCAAGCATAGATTGTCCGCTGGTACCAGGTCCCTCCTGAGATTGGCCAGGACCATGTACATGTGGCCTGCTGTGGTATGGTGTGGACAGCACACCCCCCACACTGCCGGGGCTGCTACTGCCACTAAGGGAGCCCCTTGGTGTTCTAGCATGTCCACGTTGACTGCCAGCTGTTGGTGTTGCTGCCCTATGTCCATGTGGCCATCGCCGCACTCCCACCACATGTTCAAGCATTGACAGACCACAGTCGCTGAGGGCCATCATCTCACCGGACCGTCTATCCATGAACTCAGTTAATCCACGGATGGCACCAGCCAGTTCACGGGAGTTGTCATTTGAAGATGTGAGAGCAGCCCTCTGCAGTCTCAGGCCTTGTCTGTGGTAATGTTCTATACGTGCCTGCGCCATGACATCCTGAAACATGCTTCTGCTGGTACCAGCTATGTCACCTCTGCCAGGGGCATGATGTCCAGCGGCCCTACCATGAGCACACCAGGACATCTGCCTATGTGGTGGCCTGCTGGACATCCAGCTATCCCTGCTGCGACTGGACATAGTAGGCATGGTTACCACACTTTCCTGTGCACTGCCACCGAGCACCAGCTATCCCTCTGTTACGGCCACTGGTGATGGGGTAGGTATAATCACTGAAACTGTGTGTGGGGTTGGGGTGGCTAAAAGGGGGATGTCAAATGTTGGCACATTGTCGGCCCCTGACAACCTCACCTGTGCCTCAACATTAATATCATTATCTTCGGTGTCTGTATGGACACCAACATCAGAATGCATGCAGGAGGGACTCTGACCCACCTCACCACCTGTGGGGTAAACAATAAATGCACTTTAAAACCTGTACAGCATTGCTTAACAGTACACACACACACACACACACACACACACACACACACACGCACACACGCACACACGCACACACGCACACACGCACACACACCTCCACAATACCTACTTGTCCATGCCTTAGCAGACAGTCCCTTGTATATGTCCATGTGTTACCCATCCTGCATCACACTTGCTAACATACACATTGATACCACTCATTAACATTTCAGTCCTCTACATACCCACACAAGTGGCCACAACACAATGCCTGTTGCTACTTCACCTGCCTGACCTGTGTGTAGTGGTTTTACATGGCCTCAGTGCTGTCATTTGGTATGCACCCTCTGTATGCCCGGAAATGATGTGCATGGCCTCTATATGTGTGGGTTACTATCTTGTATCCAAAATATCTCACACCGGTTTGTCATGTGTATGTAATGCTCAGTACATGCCAGATATGCTGCCTCTTCAGCCTATCATGTGACAACTGTAAGATTTGGATACACTCCCTAGTGTTGACTAGTACTTCCCCAATGCATCTGTAGAGCTGCATACATGGGTTGTAGGTGACCTCTCTGCTGACTGCGATATTAAGGGTGTACATAGTGTCTACCTACCCTCTGGATGCCTGTTCCATGCTATAGACCATATTATACTATTTGCTGTCCTGTGATTACACACATGACAGGTATTCCTGGTGTGTAATGTGGCAGTCAATGTCCATATACTGCATGGTCCCACAGGGAGGTACAGCCATATGAACACCCCACAATCATACATGTGCATACATGGCCACCCACACAAACACACACATGCACACACGCATCCTACATGCATCTACCTCCCTCCACTTCACCAGAGTGACCCTGCAGACAAACTAACTAACCACCAGGATGCACACACACACACACACACACACACACACACACACACACACACACACACACACACACACACACACACACACACACACACACACACACACACACACGTGAGGTTGCACAATGATAGTACACACAAGCATCCTATTACCCATCTGCCAACATGCAGAACATATGCCATAGAGCAGCATGCCATTCAGCTATAGTCAATCCATGCTAGCAACAATATACATGTGTGTGATGCATGTCCTGTGTCACTAGGTGATGCCCCTTCCTCTGGATACCACTGCACCCATGTACACAGTATTGCTGTGCACCTGTTCTGCACCCTGCCATGTACTGTGCACCACAACTCACAGGTGTACAACCCATTGCAGAATGTGTAGTACTGTGTCAGTTATGTCAGCTTTACTTTTCACTGCCCCTATGTTTTTCAGCAACACATACTTGGGATGATATGTGGGCAGTGGTCATTGGTGAATGCCTGATTTACAGCTGTCAACATCAACAGACCATGTATGACCACTCCAATACTCTTATACTGAAAACCATCAGAGCATACCATGGTTATGGGGGGTGTACACACCTTTATTGATTTGACACACACATCCTTGACCTGCCATGGGACCACATCACCACATATCTTAGCAGTACACAAGCCCGATATGTGACATATGTCCTGTACATTCACATGCAGTGTCTACAGCTTGTGTTAGGTGTGCAGCTGCTGACCGTAATGCATACACACCATGTGCACACATATGTCCACACGGTGTGTATGCATTGCGACTTCTGACTGCAGTGCATACCACATCGTGTAGGCATATGTGTGCACAACCTTATCATGATGGTTTATTGCACTTCTTGTTGTGTGTACTACAGCAGTCACTGCTCCTGGCAGGGGTACACCAGCGTGGGCCATATGCATTTGCCAGTGAAGGTTCAGTCTGCTCTACACATGCCCCCCTTTTCTGCATGATTGCACGGTCTACTCATGTGCACATCCCATGGTGTTCACACACTGCTGACACTATTGCTGTGTGGGTAGGGTTACGGCTGACACAGACTCTGAACCTATGTGCAGATACAGCCATTCCTAGCATCCTTAGGATCCCTGCTGCAGTGCACTGGTGTGTCATGCTAAATCCCCCACATTCAGCTTTTGTGCAGCTGCATGACAAGTAAGCCCTACACATGTGTGTCACTTTGCAGTGTCCCATAGACTGAACACCACATGTTGCAGCCTAGACCCAGCTGATAATGTGGACTACTGTAATGCCTTATGCCATAGTGTATCTCTGCAGCAGTTGCCATTGTCTTACAGGTTTATACACTGGTGTTGCACTGTATATGGGTGTTGTTTCAAAGATGTCCCTACTGTAGGCCATATCTACCACCAGTATGTTACTCCCTGTGGACACAGTCCACAATGACAGGATGTCACCTAGTGATTGTTATCATGCAGGTGCTGACATACCCTTCCAATACCCCATCATGGTTACCCCTGGGAGACTGTGCATTTCACAGCAACAATACATGCACATGTACAGCATGATTCAAGATAGGTGTGTTAGATGTGTGCATGGAATATACCATCACCATTACATGCCCGGTGTGTTGGCAAGCATCTACATAAAACGTACTCATCAGCTACAGGCTGCTGCCTTGGTGGTATGCCGGAGGGACCTACATAAAAGGGTGAGAGATGCAATGTCAGTGGTCACAACTGTGACAGTGCTATAGGGTGGGTGCAGTATTACAATACATCAATGGTACATTCATACGATGCTACCACATCTGAACATCTGTTTATCACTACAGTGCAGCAACACAATATATCTATGACATGTCAGATATGCATGATCTACCTGTACTAATGTGGATGTATATGCAACAGTGGTCTACTGATGTGCCCTGTGTTCTTACCTGCACACACCTCGGCCAGTGTGTGGGTGACACCAACCTCCATGAAGGAGTCCAGCGGTTGACGGCTGTCCGGATGGGCAGGTGCCGCGAGGCTGGCCAGGAGCTCCTCCACACATGTCAGGGGGGATGGATGGCATGCCCCCCCTGTGGCGAGGTGATCCCCCCAGACTGCAGCAGCACACTGATGGGCATTGCAAAGCAGGTCAGTACAATGATGCCGGACCTGCTCATAACTGCGGTTGTGCAGTCCGACATCATTGACCCTGTGGACTAGGTAATTCTACAGGGTGGTCTGCTCCTTCTGCTCATGTGCGGCCTTGCCAAACAGCACTGGATAGTGCTGGATCAAGTGTGAAATCAGCACATCATTCTCGGCTTGGGAATAGGTGGGCAACCATGCATGTGCCATTTTGGCTGAAAGACATAAAGATGGAAACAGGTCTGAGCAACTCATATAGCAAGGTTACCACAGTTTGTAATACACATCTCTGTCACCCCCCCACCATATCAGCTTCAACAAACTGTACACACAAATCATTAGGTATGGCTACAGCTTACCTGCCAGTGTGACAGATATTGTATTGTACCTCACAGTAAGACATTGTCCTGTTCGATTCTCAGCTAGAGGGTTTTCTGTGTGGAGACATGCGTGAATGGGCATACCTTCGTTGAAGGTTGTGCGTCAGAGCTGGCAACTCGGCACGTAAAAATATACTGCCAATCATTAGCGGACCGGAGTTTCGCTGTGGCGACCCCTAACCGGGAAAAGCCGAAAGACACAACAACAACAACAACCACACTTTCTGCTATGTGATTGTAGCCATGTCCCCTGTGTGGACACTATCATTCCTGGCCTGTTACAGACTATCCACCTGCATGCCATTGTCAGGGCCACTATGGTTCCATATATTGTCATGGTATGGCTGCTCTGGGACTGCTGCACATCTGATATTCTGTGTTATTGGGGACATCTATGCATGCTGTTGGATGTACTGGGATTGTGTAGACTATTACTACCAACATAAGTTCTATAACAGTGACATAATAACATGTATATGTTCTATTGGCCAGCAGATCTACCTCTCCAAACCCGTCTGCCCATGATACCTGGCCACATCACATGTGTGTCCCAACCTGGGGCCTCCTCATGTACTGGTCCAGCAAAACCATTGGGTGGAACCACCCAGGGGATGTTGCCCCCCCCCCACGGGGCAAACACAGACATGTTCCTGTCCCCTGAGGTCAGGTCAAGGGTCTGTTCCATACCGGGCTCCACAGACACATGTGGGATGTGCTAAATCAGTCTGAGGCACCCAGTACACATTCACATGGCCAACATGCTCCTCCTGCTCAGCCTCCAGACCAGGCACGTTCAGGATGTGGACTGCTGTTGTGAGAAGCAGTGGGTGGGAGGCCTGTTCCTGTTCCCATTGTGCCCATATTGGGGCCCATGGGGTGTCCACATCACAGACCACGCACACCATCCAGGGTGTTTACCCGCTACATGTGTCACATACCACCCCTGTAGACTGTCCTCTATATCTACCAATCCTAACCACCTCCACAAGTGTACCTGCCATACTTCCTCATATTCCCATTGCATACTTCACAGACGGGGGCAATGTGGTCCCAACATGGGACTAACATGTGACATACCCATCCATGTTGCACACACTGCTAGCTGTAGATATCTGTGTGTATTGCTATGTGTGCTGGTGCCTCACTCATAGCATGCATCACTGTGGTAGTACTATAGGGGACATGTCTTTACATACATATACTTTTATGTGTGTATTTGTATATATGTAGACATGTGCATATATATATATATATTCCCAGTTAGGGGTCGCCACAGCAGAACTCTGGTCCATTAACAATTGGCAGTAGATTTTTATGGTGCCGAGTTGCCAGCCCGACTCCCAACCTTCAGCGAAGGCACGCCCATTCACGCATGTCTTTTGGAGGCCACTCGACCACGGGGAGGACATGCAGACTCCACACAGAAGGCACTGCAACCGAGAATTGAATAGGAGAACCTCTTGCTATGAGGCAACAATGCTACCATTGTACCACAGTGGCTTAAATATATATATATATATATATATATATATATATATATATATACATACATATGTGATGTATTTATGTGCACATATATATGTCTACACATGGGTATCTGTATATTTGTGGACAAACATGCTGATACACATATATATCTTTATATATTATATACGTGACATATGTACACATATGCATACCTATATGTGGGATACATTCAGGCATCAGCTCTACAATCACAAAACACCTTCCTATACAGCTGCACTGTTCTGCCTTTCTAAAACACAGATTGGTGCCCCATATGGACATGGCCTGACATTAGGGGGGTATATGCAGGACCCGATGGCAGGTAACCCTATTATACACCTATGGCATTCCAGCATGCTACCTTACAGATTAACCCGAGTATCCTGCCAGTGGTGGGCCATGGATCCCATGTATCCATCATAATGGTATTGCTTCCACCACCAGCTATTGACCACATAATATACATACTTCCCATTACACAACACACACTACGATGGCTTACATCTTGTCAGTCAGTGCTGACCTGCACAGTTGACGGCTATGGCCCACTACCCACTGGGACAGACACTATTTTCCATAGCAGTTGTTCAGTTGAACATCATCACAACAACACCTGATGGCACATATAAATCATTCCACATCATCTATCCCATTATTATGGACCAGGTACTACATTCTATTACATGTATATATACTTCACATACCTGTTGTGGGAATGATGTCTTGATGAATGAATGCTGGCTAAATGCCTTTGACTTAGGCTTTTTTTTTGAAGATTTTTGTCTTTCTTTCTCTTTTTTTTTTTTCGTTCTTGCATGTCATATGTGCTAAGCTCTCTCTCGCTCTCTATCTCTCTCTGTCTCTCTCTCCAGAAATGGATTGAGCTGCTTTGAATAGATTGCAGCACAGCTTTAGTAGGTGATGCACATGATCATGTGATGGCCTCTGCACCAATCAGCATCCTCCACTTGCTAACTGCCTGCAGCTTGCTGTGTAGTACTTCCAATTACCACTGTCATGGCAACCACCTACTATAAATCCCTACATCATGTGGACGTGGTCCCTTTACCTTTCCTGTGTGATGGACATCCTTCCTGTGTGTGGGGATCAGTGTTACAGACAGCAGGTAGCAATACCTCTTACAGGAGAACCGGCACACTCAGGGCAGCTACATATTTGTAGGAGGTTCCAGCACTACAGACAGAGTGTGAGTAGAGTTGTGTTATGCTTTGTATAGTACTGGTGTTACAGGGTTTGTGTGTACATACTAGTTTACCTTGGAATGTGGTCTGTCTGCATAGCTCTCAACTGTGGGCCTATCCTCTTGGTGGCCAGAGGTGTGCCTGTCATGTTTTGTCTGTCCACCACACAGGTCCAGTGTCAGATATTTCACTGGCAGTGTGTGCGTTGAGTGCTATCAGTACATGGCTACATCCATTTCTGTTTCTAACCTCAAATCCCTGACTAAGGGTATGTCGCAGACTATCCTGTAACATCAGCGACTTGCTTCGTGTATGGCAACAGTTTCTCACATATGGGCCTGTGTTCCAGCCTCTGTCCTCCACCTACATTTCAAACTTTTCACATATGACATGCTGTCAGGGGTTGTTCTGTAGTGGGCTGTGAGTATATCATGCTGCCATTCCTGCCATCAGTCCACTGCTGTTGTATCCCCTATACATGCAGTGAGGATGGGGCCATATATGCGTGGCTTCACCTACACAATACATGTGTCCCTTATGCACTCCAGAGGCCGGTGTATGTAACAGTGGTATATGGCCCTGTATTATTGAGTCTAGGGGGGATGCACCATAAATAACCTAGGCTGTTACAAAATGTGGGCGTATCAGGGTGAGCTGCCTTAAGGTATCTGGATGTACAGTACCATACAATTCACCTATATTTACATGAGTTACATAAATTGGGTTAATGCAGGCCTACTGCTTCCTGCCATGCAGACTGTTCTGTTTGTCAGTGTGCTTGTGATGGCATCAGTTATGCCTTGTTATGTAACAGTTACATCCCATTTGGTGATCTGAAGTCTTTACCACCTAGTGATTGTGTACAGAGTGTAGATAGAGGCTGCTGAACTATACACCTGCATTACTTACTGTTGATTGTTTGGTATCCTGTGGCCCAGTCTCTCTTTACTATCATACTATTTGAAGGGCTTGGCCTGGACAGCAACATTTGTGAACCTTTCCAGACTAATGTATTAGTATAACTGTTTCACAGTTGCATTACTCTGTTTATATGGATGTCGGTAACTGAACAGCTGTATGACATGGCATATAAAACTGTAATAGTACACAAATAAAGGTTTTCCATTTATGCAAACCTGTGTGTGGTGTTATATCCTATGACCTCTCTGTGGGTATATGTTGCAGGCAACGATTGTCATTTGTATGGGTGGCTCATACAGTGTCCAGTTATTAAGCTGTTAATTGTAGGCATAGTGGCTGTTCCATATTTTGTGCACCTTCTACAAATGTATCTTACCATACATATCTCTGCATGTGTATGTGTAGTCACATGTATATATATATATATATATATATATATATATATATATATATATATATATATATATGTATATCTGTATCTGCATATATGTGTCTGTGTATATGTATCCTGGGGATGTTGATAGCTTCCACATTGTACATTTCCTATGGGAGCCAGACTGTACTGCATGATATGTTACCAATACCAGCCTGACATCATATAGGTGGGATGTAGTACTGTTAACATCTTGTGCCCATGTCATGTCAGGTCCTGGTTATGGGATCTGCAACACTTGGTAGTGTATTGCAGGGCAGGCTGTGGGGAGATATACCTATTCGTACAAGATGTATATTGTTTGGGGCCTCTCATCCCCATTAACGATGCATGTGGACATATATGTTTTAGTTATTTTCCCATTGTTATCTACAGATGTATGTCCATATATACATATATATATATATATATATATATATATATATATATATATATATATATATATATATATATATATATATATATATATATATATATATATATATATATATATATATATATATATATGCTTACATATATATAACTATGTCCGTATATACCTTCATAGATATATATCTGCTTACATATATGTAACTTGCTGTGTATATTTAGACATATAGGTCTAGACATATATATCTATAGATGTAGGCATTTGCATGTATATATGTTCATATGGATTCACTTCAGAAAATTGAAATATTGAAATATTGAATTTCAGTATTTTGAGCCCACAAAACCATGAAAACTCAAAACTGTGAAATTCAAAATCTCGCACACCGGAAATTTTAAATTTTGTGATACTACTGCATGCACACACACATACACACACACACACACACACACACACACACACACACACACACACACACACACACACACACACACACACACACACACACCATTCTCCCCACAGACACACATAACCTCTCTACTACATTTGCCCCCCAGCACCCCCCTACTTAAATATTCTCACTCTGAGGTTGCCCTACATTCAAACACACACAAAACACCACCACACAAGCTACATTCTCCTCACACACACACATCACAGCAGCAAAACACACTGACACACACCACAGCCCCTACCCAAAACCCTTAACACACACACACACTTACCTGAATACATAACCACAGCAAAAGTTCAGAAGCGCAAAATTCAAAACCTTCGGTATTCAAGGTTTTGAATTTCATGCTTCTGAACTTTTGCTGTTTTCAGGATTCGGCTTTCTGGGCTCGAAATACTGAAATTCGATATTTCAGTATTTCAAGCTTCTGAAGTGAATCCATTCATATATATATATATATATATATATATATATATATATATATATATAGCTACATATATAGATATGTTGTACCTGTTTATATATTATTATATGTACACACACATACATCTAAATTTTGGACTACATTCTCTGTACTATTCAATGACTGGGCTGGATATGTTTTGGAAAACTTCAGGGTTATGTATATCTGATATGGCTTAGTGCTAAATCACTTTGGTTATGGTATTCAGGGTCCTGGGTTCAAGATTTGCAGAGGCTGTTTATTTTGTTGCTGGGCAGAACATTGGCCGTTGCATACAGAGTGATTAAGGCACTTTAAAGCAGTTGTAAGCGGGATTGCATGGGTTTGCGTGGAGGTAAGCACTGCTAACTTCCGGTTACAGTTTCTTATACTCAGCTTCTAAATTGCTTAACCTGTGTAGGCATTGCATTCCCCCATGCAAACAGGCTTAAACCTGCTTACTGCTGCTTAAAAGTGCTTACTTCCGCTTACCCCCGTGCTAATTTCTTTAAAAGAAAAGAAAAATGGGTTGATAGGAAAATGGTAAAAAAAGGGGCACAAAGAGGGAAAGTCAATAGGGAAAATAGCCAGGGATGTGCAGGAAGGGTGTAGGGAAGGTCCATAGTTGCCCATTTCTTCTACAGCAACAGCTGTGCATATACACTGAATTTGGAGGTAGATTTGGACACTCAAACCCCTGGGAGGGGGTGAGGACAGCAAAAATAAGTAGTGATGCCAATTAGACCAGATTACATGCATCCAGAGGACATGTATGTGAAAAGGACAACTATATATGGGGTGAGAGATTTTTGTGGGAACAGATTGCCCTTTTTTCAGGTGAGAGTGGGATGTTGGGGAGGGGTTGTAGGTATATTTGGGGAGGTAGGTTGGGTAGGTCAACAGACAAAACAAACAAGATGCATACATGGGGGGTATACAACACATGTGATGGGTAAACACCTTGATGGGGAAGGGTGTTGAGAAATCAGAAGCCCACAAGCCCCCTAGTGCGAACAGTGGGACTGAGGTCTCCTCCCATGGGCAGTCACCACAGCACCATCAAAGCCCTGAAGGTGGCTGTGCTGGGGGCTGAGTCTCAGAGTCAGGCTGACTCTCTAATCACAACACGCAGCCCTCGAGCTGGCATAGAAGATCACCAAACTGCTGGTTGATCTCTCTATGCACCATGACTCTGACCTGGCGATGGGTGACAGGTGCCTGTCTGCACCCACTCCTGGGGGGGCGAGCCCCATCGCCCCATCCCCTGAAGCAGTTCCACCCAAAGGTGGTGCAGGATCAACGGACAGGGAGGTCTCGGGTTGGGCCCCAGACATGCTGGTGCCTGGTGCCACGACCAGCTGAGGTGAGACAAGTGGGTCCACTGGGACCGGCTTTCCCAGGTGTGCTGTAGTGTTTAGATTTCATCATATGTGGGTTAGTAATAGTCAACACATTCCAGGGTTAGGTATAATAGCATGCATAGATACTCACATTAACCCAGACACCAGATATGGAACAGTTGCATAGCAAACAGAACACATGCATATATGGGACCACAGTGGTAATAAGAATAACATGCAGGTACATTGATGGCACCATGCCACCAATGTTGGAATAATTAAATGTAGCACATGCATGGGAACCATTAAAATATGTATCAAACAATTGGACATTATCAGAACTTAGGTGTCATTACATATCAGCTGGGGTGGGTATGTTGAGTATTGTTGGAGATATAGTGGGGAGGAGAGAAAGATGTCAATTAACAACCAGTACATTCCTGTAGTCCACATTACTTTCCTAGTCAGTGCTGTTATCTGTACCTTACAAGTCTTACTACACTACCCTATAGCCTTAGTTTGGACAGTGATATGGCTGTTGTCATCGTTATACATGAACTGGTTTTACCTGCAGTATATACCTCTTACCTGGTATACTTGTGGAGGGAATGTTTGTTAGCACTAACTAACTGTTTCTACACATACTCCCAGATTCTGGGTTGATGTTGTGCACATAGCTATCCGACTCTTTCTGCACAGACTCTGGCCATGTGTTGAACACATGCTGGAGTGCCAGGACATATCTAGAATATTACCCTCTTCCACCTTTTGTGACCTGACACACACATATACATGCTTTCCTACACAGTTATATTATGTAGCAAAGTGTGGAAGACAGTGACCAGTGATACTTTATTATTCGGAGAAACTGCAACACTCACAATTCCCTACAATACCAGAGTGAACAGTACTAGTACAGGTCATAATGGTCTGTATTTCTCAGAAGAGTGTTCATATCCGACGTACCTGTGGGAGCAATGTTTGTTAGCTCTACCTGACTGTTGACACACAAGGTTCAGGATTACACATTAGTATTATGCACATACATATCACTCTGTTACTGTACACACTCTGGTCACAGCTTGACAACATGGGAGTGTAGATAGGACATACTTGAAATATTACTCTCCTAACAGTTTCAGGGGTTACTACAGTGACAGGTGTGTTCTCATAGATGTTCAACAATTATTTGTATTCCCTGTTTGCTGGCTAAACATCTGGGATCATCTCACAGACTTACCAGGGGGACAGGCAGCAAATATGGGCCCATATACTGGACATTCTGGCCTCATCTGTACAGTTGTGGGGTATGATTCTGTATGCAGCCCACATCCACTCCCAAGATTCAGACATGGCTGTGTCTGCTACAAATTAAACACTGTCCATCACAGTTGTGTCTACTATATAGATATTGATGTATATCTCCTATCTATTTCTGTATTATTAATCCCCTGTGCTTTTGCATTCTGTCCTTGTATTACAACACTCTTATACAGATCTCCTAGACAGTTATATGTTGTAGGACAGTGTGGGCAACAGTGATGTGTAATAACTCATTATTCAGAGCAACTGCATCAGTCGCACTGCCATACAATACCAATGTAAACAGTACCAGTACCAGTACTGGGTATCATTCTTGTATTTCTGGGCACAGTGTTGGTATCTGACAGACCTGTGGGAGTAATGTTTATTAGCACTACCTGAATGTTCCCACACACAGTACCAGATTCCACATTACTTTTATGCACATACATCTCACTCTGTTACTGTACACACTCTGACCACAGCTTGACAAGTTGGGGTGTAAATGGGACATATGTGGCTTCTTAGTCAAATAAGGTATTGGAGAGTTGCTAGTGTGCCAGCTTTGTTCTCATAGATGTATGTCAATCAGTTGTATTTCCTGTTTGCTGCCTATACGTCTGGAGTCATCCCACTGATTTCCCAGGGGGGCAGGTTGACAGGCAACAGATATGGACCACTTTAGTGGACATTCTGGATATATCTGTACAGTTGTGGGATATGATTCTGTATGCAGACTACTACCACTGGCAGGATTTGAACAGTGGCTGTGTGTGCTAAAAAACAACAGTTCACATCTCAGTTGCATGTGCTATTCATTTTTTGTTGTCTGCATTTTCCCTGTTTACTGCCTATGTGTGTCTCTCAGTTGTACTAAATGGCCTCTGGGGATTGCACCTGTCATATACAGGCATTCCTCCACATTCAATTTATGGTGCATGGTGTGGGTAACAGTGCTTAATACAACAGTACTATTACATGATTGCAAATCTACATTACCATATGATACCAGAGTATACATATGCAGTCCAGTAGTTAGACCTGTTTTGTCAGGCTATTACACTTTTATTGACATACAAACAATATGAGACTCTTCCTGCCATATTCTCTAGTGTAGGTAGTACTTGCCTTGAACAATACAGGTTTTATACAGGAAATTAATTTACTACTACTTTTAGTTTTATTTCCTATGACAGTAAATGCATGAGTATTACTGACCTGCCTTGTGTCACAACCTCGCCAGGCAACTGATGTGGGCCTCCTGGTTCACGGCCCACTCCACTGCAGCTGTGGGGAACATAAAAGGAATATTTAGCCATACCTATCCATGATATACCTGAGCTGGCAATTATTACACACATACTGGGGTGATACACACGACTGGAACATCTCCTGCCACTCTAGCCTCTTGGAGCCACTCCTCCAAGAGGTCCCCCTTATGCCACTTCAGGTCAGTATAGTGGTGCCTGACCTGCTCAACAGTTTGGCGTATGCCAGTGGCACTGGTGAGGTCACGGGTGAGACAGTCCCAGGCCTCTGCCTTATATTGGGAGCACTGGTACTGGCCCTGCAGCAATCTCTGATCATGGTATTTGACAAGGAGTCCTGCCATGATCTTGGACTCCTGGATGCACCAGTGCTGTGCCTGAAAGTGCACACCTTCTGCCCTTACTGCTATAGTGCCTTCAAGGGGAAGCTACAATGAGTTATGAGATGTATTTCCGCCTCTTGGGTTTAAGTAGGGCTGATTTCCCACACTTTTCCGTGATTGGCCTGTTTTGAGAAGGATAAGCTATGGGCAAACCTGCTTACCCATAGTTGGCAGTGTTTAAAGGGGTATACCACTGGGCAGAATGAGTTAGCTGGCCTACACATTGCTTACACCTCCTAAGCTGGCCTGTACAATGCTTAGCATTGCTTACATTAGACTTTGCATTATAATTCCTTTTTGGCATTGAGTTATTATTCATTACACCTTAAATGTATGCCTGGTATCCATGATTAATGTGTAGGTACACTCTATGGGGTCCTTGTGTTTTAGTGGGGACTTCAACACTCTATTACAATTACACCTGACTTCTGGCCTTACTGCTGTACTCCGGTTCACATATTTATGTTATGTAGTGGGTTAAGGCACATATGTCTGTATACTGATTCCTTTCACAGGTTCAGTTTGGTTTTACTATGGTGAAAACTTATTTGCTGATACCTCATTTTCTGTACTTCTGTGATGGCTTGGTGGTTGACTATTGTATATAGGGTCCTGGGTTTGAGACCTGCATGGCTGTTTATTTTGTTGATGGCCAGAACAAGGGCTGTTGGATACAGAGTGATTAAGGCACTTTTGAGCATTTGTAAGCATGTTTGCGCGACAGTAAGCACTGCTAACCTGCCATTACATCTGCTTACAGAGAGTTAGCTTTAGAATTGCTTAAAGAGTGTAGGTATTGCTTACCACCATGCAAATGGGGTTAAACTCACTTACTATTGCTTAAATATGTTTACTACTGCTTATTGCTGCTTAAATCTGCTTACTAGTGCTTTATTCATTATGACACTGACACCTCACATGTGCATTTACTCCAGTACTCCAGTTCATAAAAATATGTTATTTGGTGGGTTTTGCAACATAAATATTGATCATAGCATGCTTTGCCATGGAAAATGGAATGTGCTGCAGTGGGACTCAAACAAGGAATGCCTACTCGTAAGGTGAATGCTCTGCCCACTACACTATTGCTATGCTGCTTCATGTGTATATATTTTCCTTGTTATCCTCTTCAGCCATTTAAGCTGCATTAACCGTAGCTAAGCAATGGATACACTGCTCACCTACTGTTAGCTCTAATCGGATTTTAAAAAAAAGATAAAAGGGTTTGTTCATTTGATTTATGTATACTTTTGCTGTTGTACACAAGGGGGACTGTTGGTGGGGATATGCAGACACCTATGAGCGGTCTCGCTCATTTCTTACCCTTTTCTGTTGTTCTTCATTGCGAGGGCATGTATATTCTGAGAGCACTGCTCTCAGACACACCCACTGCACTCTTACATGCTCTGTGTAAGACTAGAAGCTCAGGCAGTGTGCTTCATTACTATGCATGGTGCGCTGCCGTCCTGCTCCTAAACAGCCACCTCCATGCAGGACTAAGCTAGTCCTGCATGGAGGAATAGTAAATATGGGGGTAAGTAATATAATTGGTATATATTGTACTCCTCAGTTTCTTTTTAGTTCCAACCTTCACTGTCCCTCCACTACTGCCCCTTCTTTCCTAACACAGATAAAGACAATTACTAGTTTACTGACAAAAGATAAAGTCTTCCATTGTTACAATGCTCTCCTGTTTTGTTTTTATCTTGATTCTGCTTGTTTTTATTCCTTTAACTCACCTGTAGTCAGGTCTGCACACTGCAGCCTCCTACTAAAGTTCTCCAGCACTCTACAATCTCAGGTCCAAAATCTCATTGTACTGCCCTTATCTATCTCTCTCTCTTTTTGACCTCCTCTTCCTCTGCATTGCACATAATGCTGCCTATTACATATAATGCCATGACCTTCTCTTTACACATCATGATCTGCCAATATTCGCTAGTATCATGGAATATCATAGCTCAGCTCCTGTCCCATTGTATGCTTATTAACTGATGAAAACTTGTTTTAATGACAGAGATACATTACAGCAAACTTTAGAAAAAATATTTAAAATACACACAAAACGACTTATTCTTCTGATAAATATGGGTACATTTTGGAATTGTAAGCTTTCATATAAAAGATACCTACTCTCAAGAGTAGAAATAATAAATAATGAATAAAATAATTTGTAGAAGTAGAATGACGCATTGACATATAAATGTATGAAGGCAGCACACTGAGGGAATGAGATTGCAAAACTACCACTTGTGTGAAAGTGTAGCTGTTTGGCATGGTGAAGTCTGCTTGGTGAAATAATCTTTTCCACAAGGTGCAATGACCTTGAAGATGATTGTATTAAGTAGGGGGAACACGGAGGAGAGTACATGACATTGCATCCCAAAGGCCTACTTTATTGAGAAATAGTATTAATTGTAGTGTCATTCAAACTGAAGCTCTTTTCACTTAACCCACACCTCTCAATTGTCCCTGACTTTGTAGAATATCCCAGATTTTGCCTCATATTTATGCTTTTTAGCTATTCAGCAAGGTACTGAAATTTTGTTTTGAGAAACCATTGTGCTTATTTCTGTACACATTTCTATTGAGTTTTGCTCTATGCCTTCATTTATTAAGCAGGAAAACAGCAAAGCACATATTTTCATATATTCATTGTACCTAATCCACCTGTGCTAATAATTACTTCTTTTTTTACTGGAAGTTGAACTAGGACTGCATGACTTCCTTTCAATTGTTACATTTTTATGTCCTTGTACAACTTGTCTCTTTGTGGGATGAGTATTTTCTGCAAACTGTTTATTTTTATTTTTTACTTGTACCTTGTTGACCAAATTAGCCCTACTAGATTAGTAGCATCATTATACATTTCCATTGTGGTTTCACAATTCCACTATGCTTTGCATAATTTTACTTGTAGATTTAAATAATATCATGTGAATTTGCTCAATGCAACACAATTTTAACTTTCCCTCAAAGAAACAAGTTGTACATAGGATGTACATGCACATAAAAGTTTAGAAACTGAAAGGAAGTTATGGTATCCTTCCCATTCAACTTGCATTAAACTAAACATATTTACTGTGACAGATGGGTGCACTACAAATATTCCATGGCAGTTTGTGCTTTGATAATTTGCTTCTTAATAAATGTAAGCATATAAGAGAATTAAGTAGTAATGTTTACTGAACTAATCAAACAGTGCATTTATCAGTATCATCTGTGCTGATCACTCACTTGCTACTTTAACCCCCACCCCACCTTCATTCTGCCTCAGGTGTGATGGCTGAGTTCAGCCATCTTGTACATGTAGTTAATATTTTGTAAGAAATTAATGTCTTATGCAATTGTCATATTAATAAATATTCTGTGGCTTACACAAACAGAATCCTTTATTTTTCTAAAAATTGCCTAACTGTAGCACAACTGATTAGTCATCTAATATTCATATATGAAATTATGTGGAAATGCAAATGTGTTTTTTTCTGTTTGTGTATAAATACATATGAAAAATATTTGTAAGTATACGTCTGCAGATTTACATCTGTCTTTTACAGTTTCATGTACACTTACATATCTTTCATTACTCATACATATACATTTATATTTACACCCAAAAGCATGTCAACACAGAGACTTCCAAGAAGGCTGCATACCACTGATGAAATGTTTAACTTTCCCAGTGTGAAAATAAAGAAACTGAGCAATAAAGGCCAAGGACTCTGCCACTTTAGTAAATTCAGTTACTGTCTCGTAAGTACACTGTCTGGATGCCAGCAAAGAAAAAACTAAGAGAACCTGAAAGAAAATCAAGTAGAAAAGGTGAAGAGAAAACAGTGGCTGGGAAGAATCTTGTGAAGGTCTTCAGCAAAAAGAAGTTCAAGCTCCAGCTTTGGTGCAAGACATGGCTTCCAATAGTCTACAGGTAAAAATAAGTCAATTGTGCTCAGGGCTGTTTCAAATAAATGAAGCACTGAAGGAGTATATCAACCCACATAACAAAAAGCTGGAAAAAATGGAGAAGCTTTAAAGAGATATTCAGATGGACTAATAAAACTATAAAAAATAGAGGTTGAAATGAAGAAAAGGCTGGCTGAGTATGACAGTGCTCAAGAACAGATGCTTCAAAAAATTGCATAATTAGAGGACAAAGCAAGCAGAGAAAACTGAAGATGTTTTCTGCTGTATAAAATAAACTGGAAGGAACAGACTGTATTAACTTTATAAAAGCACAAATAAACAGTTGGACTGGTATTCCACAGCAGGATTTGCTCAAACATGGCTATCAGAAAGCAGCCAAGACCTCTGTTACTAAAGATGCAATGATACCAGAAGAAAGAGTTGATCCTGACAAAACTGTGGAAGGAGGGTAAAGTATTAAAAGTTGGAGACAGTAGAGGATTTGTGAAAAATGATTATTCAATGTACACCAAGCAGAAGAGACGCATATTTACTCCTGCAATCAGGGAATGTTGAGAGTCAGGTTTGCGATTCAAGCTGCTATACCTAGCTGTCTTCAGAATATTTTTGCCAGGAGGCTCAAAGTGATTTTTGATGCAGAACAGGCTAAGGAAGAAATACAAAGGTTTGTTCAACAAAAAGTGAGAAATCAAACAGAAGAGAACTCTGCTTCTCATTCTTCTGATAATAATGTTCCGTGAGAGACTTTGCTAGTGAAATCTTTTCTAATGTTCCAATGGGAAATTCTTGAGAGACAGAGAAAAGCACAGAAGTTAACTAGAAGAATCAGGAGTGCCTTGGAATTGAACCAGAGTCTGGAATTTGGAGCTGTAGATGAACATGAAGGAGACTGGCAACATGAGAATGAATGTATAAATGTTAGATTACAAAGCATCAACTGTATTTGTGAAATATGGCTGTACAAGAAAAACTGAAAAGATTAGACTTTTGCTGTCATTGTTAAACTTGTGGGGGACTGAAAGGCTTTTACCTCACTTCATGTGATTAATGTTTAGAAGGCCACTGGGGGAAGGGAAGCAGAAGGAAAAGTTAACTGTAAGTAAAGCAGTTTCTGCTCTTAATATTTCTATGAAACTTTTCTTGATATAAATTACATGTTATATAGTACAGAATTTTCAGATATTGTATGTGATAGATACTAAAGTAAACAGATGCCTTTCTTTCTTTCTTTCTTTCTTTCTTTCTTTCTTTCTTTCTTTCTTTCTTTCTTCATTTTTGGCATTAAGAAATGTAGGCGTTACATTGCTAATAGAGAAAAAAGGCTGGGCTAAAGCATATTTACATTACTAAGCTGAGATCTTGGATTGTTGAGGTGGGAGATGGGGTGTAAAAGAACAAGATCATTATTTATGTACAGATAATATGTTTTCTTTTACTCTTGCAAATGAATTAAGATGATTGACTTAATCTAATAACAAGTTTTAAGTGAAAACAAATTAGAGAACATTTAAAGTAATGAAACATTTTCATTTAGCAATAGATGTTCGGCATGACTTTACAAGTCTGCAGCTGAGGGCTACATTCTTTTTCTTATGTTTTTATGGATAAAAGCTGATTATAAGGCAATAAAAAGCCAGAGCACTGGCTTCTTTGAAGCCAAAAGTTAATGTTTTCTGAACGCATGCAAGATTTTTTTTCACTTCTTGGAGGAGAATAAAGATAAAACAAGAATAAACAACAATTAGTGCAAGTAAGAGCACAGGCAGTAATGTGCATCTTAGCACAGATAACCTTAACTTTAGGTAAGATAATGCTTGTGTTTGCAGCTGTCTATTTGTGACAGTTGTTCCTATTAGGAGGTTTAAACGTCATTATTTGAAGATGAACATAGTTTTGTGTATTTATATTAAGTTGATATATTCTATGTATGTGTGTGTTTTTAAAAAGTCATTTAAATGTGAGCTAGATTCAAATGGAGATGACAAGAAACAACTGTATAAAATATCAACCTGACAAACACTAGTGGGTTATGTATCACAAAAGTTGGAAGTAGACATCTAAAAAAACTGTCATATATAATAGGTGGGAATAATAATCTTGGAATGTGAATGGTCTCACAGGTATAGACAAAAAGGAAAGATTATTGAATTATATTAAGAAATGCAGAGTGCAAATGACAGTGCTACAGGAGACACATTTGGGAGGAACTGAGCATGTGAATTTGATAAAGAAAGGATTTCAGGGTGGATATTCAGCAGAGTTTCAGGGACAAAGAAAAAGAAGTGTACTTATATTTCTTGCTAGATGAGCTCCAATAGTGGCACAAGAAGGTAAATATAATATATGTAGAGTTTATGATAGTGAGGGGCTACTGGAAAGGGAGGAGGATTACAATGGCATAGATTTATATTCCACCTAAAAATTCTATTATGGAACTTAAAAAAATTGGGAGAAATAATCAGCTTTCAGCAGGAAATATTACTTACAGGTGGGGACTGAAATTTGATTTGCAACAGTGAGGATTTACCTGGGGGCCTAGAATTGAAAATATAACAAAATAGGGTAGATGTCTGAAGAAATTTCTGAAAATATTTGGCATGAAAAACACAAATTCAGTAGTAGGAACTAGGAGAGGATTTACATAATATTCAATAATTTACTGTAACTGGGCTAGACTAGACAGACATTATATTTCACAGGAACATGTACATTTAATTGAGAGCTTTGATAAACATCCAATAACTATTTCATATCACACACCAGTAGTAGCTAAGATAAAAAGGAAGGGCGATGAAGTAAAAATGAGACACTAGCACTTCTCCACCTTAAGTGATAATTCAATGAAAGTGTTTAAAAAAAGCATGTCATCACATAAACATGCCTTTGTTGCACTTCTGTTTACAGATAAGTCTATGTCTACTCATACTTTTGGATGACAGATAGATATATATTTGCACTTACAAATGCATTTCTTCTTGCATTTATCTGTATTTATGCATTATTACATAGTAGGTGTTTAAATCTATTTTGATAACATTTAAACATGTAAAATACTTATTATATAAATCTGGCCTTCTTGCCATCACCTGGTCTACCCAGTTTGCCAGCTTGTCAGCCCTATGCTGCTGTAGATCACTGTATCTGAGGTGGTACTTGGGGCTAGAGCAGATGATCCCTGCCAGGGATGACAAGTGTTCACCCAACTCTTGCCAGATGTCAATTTTTTAACAGTCAGTGCAGCTTACTGATGAACCAGTTTTCCCTTGGTATAAATCTCTTAAAAGGTAGATCATGATACTGGTCTCCTTGTCAGACCATCTCAAAGCTTGGTCTTATGCCTTCACATTTGCGGTCATCTTTCAAATTGCCAGTAGCAAAATGAGGAATGTAAGTGCAGGTCAGTGGTTATAGGTTTGGAACCACACCCTCTGGGGTATGACATTACCATAACTAAACCTAGTTACCAAGTTGGGCGTTAGACATAGAACTAGTATTACTGGCAAGTTTGGCTTTACCAAACTGCTTTGTCACACAGATACTTTTTTAAAGGAATAGTTTCACATTTTCTTTCCATAGTAAATATAATTCAGTTATGAAATTTTTTATTTTTAAGTTGCTGTTATGTATTTCTGCATCTGTGCAGTAATGTTGTTATCTTCATTTAAATAATAAATCTGAAGGTTATGCACTACTCATATCTTTAAGCATGCCTTTTTCATTATTGCATCAGTAATAATCTTTTTTTTTACCAATTTGATTTTACTTTGCTGTATAAATAAATCTCCCGGTGGATTTCATTTTGATGCCTTATTAACTATTTGAGGTGATGAGGTGTGTCACAATATGCAGGATGGATATAGATTATGCATCAGGATTATGCAGTCTCAACTGTATCTGACTCCATTTTTCTTTTCTAATCATAGGGACATTTGAAATTTATTAGGATTGTTCATGATTTTATGATGCTAGCTTAGCTCAGCAGCATTGTGAGCAGCTTGTTAAGAGCTAGCCAATGCCAAGTTGCATAGATTTTCTGAGCTACACACTCATGTATTACTACAATTCATGAAGAGAAGCATAACTAAGCTAAATTTGTGTGTATGTCAGTGTCAGTACAGCTCCACCCCACCAGACACATAAACACATACACACACAAGAATATAGCTGCTCAGGGCTTGCAAGACTGCCCCTTCCACCCAGTCTTGAATGTCATTGGTTTCCCCATATTTCTGCATAAAGCTATCTCACTTCTGCTAGGTGGATTTGCAGCCTGCAAAAAATATTTTTTTAGTGTTGACAGTGTATAAGACTAACACTAAGTAAGCTGCTAAAACCATCTGTTCCACTGAACTTGCAGCCAGTGCTACTATTAAAGAAAAAGGGCATGTCATATGTTAATGCACTTCAAACTTGTTAAAACCATTTTACTTTAATACATATGGCTTTCTTGCCCATGAGCAGCTTGTCCTGGTTTTAATGTATGGCTTTCTTACCCATGAGCAACTTTTTAAAACTTTCTTTGTTTCATTGTCCTATTGCGTTGCTCACATTATTTTAGCAGAAGCACTCACACTGCTCTTTAAACTTTTCCTTACCTCCACTGTCAATGACTTTTTTTCTTGGGCTAATACCTACATTTGTGAGGGGGTTCTAACCCACCCCATTCACCCTCACTATGCTTGAGCACACCGCACTCCCCTACCCGACTCCAATTCCCACCCACCCCTCCTTATCTAAATTTTTACTGAACACATCCCCTCCCCTTCCTCAGTCTTATCCCCTCATTTTCATACTATAATCACCAATTCCTGCTACTTCTCCTTTATCCAATAGCATTCACACAAACTCTTTACAATCTTATTCAGCTTCCCTTCACATTTATTATAATCTGCTTCCTCACTTAATTTAATCTTCCCTATTGTTCTAACATTATAATCAATACTTTTATTCTCCTTTTCCCCTTTTGTAATATTCACTTCTTCCTCCTCAGCAAGTCCTTCTTTAATATTACCTTTCCATTTGTAGTATTCACAGAAAACATAATTCCCATGAACCTTTTATTATACACATCACCCACTTAATCATTCTCCTAACACTTCCTTTAATTTACAGTTTCACCCTACCATGCCATGGTATATTCTACATTTCTCCAACTGACTATACTCTTTTAATATCTTATCCTTTCTCCATCTCCATAATAAGGGACTACCCTGCCTGGAATCTTCAGCAAGCCATTTTTACTCTCATTTATATTTCCCCTCATCTTCCTCCCTTCTCCTGTAACATATTTTCCTTTTCATTCAACTATAATCTCCCCTTAACTACTCCATATTCCTCTCAATCCATCATGTTATCCTTTTGCTTCTTCATGTCTCTACTATTTATTTTATGTCACCTTACTACTTACTATGGCACCCTCACACTTTATTCACACTCACTCACTACCAGCCACCCTAACTATACTCAGGCAAACCTTCCTTCATGTCTATTTCCACAAATTTCTTTAATGTTCAACCTGTTTACCTTTTGAAATACAAAGCATCTAAGCATTCAATTCCCTTTGACATAACATGGAATAAATTCATATACTTTATAAAAAAAAAATAAATGATCCTAATCCTGCCTTCAATAAAATCACTATCTGTGGGTGACATCCATTCCACCCCGGCCTATAAGCCTCATCCATTCCGCCATACTCTGCCCCTAACTGTTATACAGCACCCACCATATGCTTTCTTACTTCCATTAATGTGTTGTATTCTAAACAAAGTTACAGACCTATCAGCATGGTTTCTTCAATACTCACCAGATATTACTGTCATTACAGAAACATGGCTAAAAACTCATATAAAGACTCCAAAATTAGTTTCCATGGCTACAGTATAATTCAATGTGACTACACAAATAAGGGAGGCACTGCAATTATATATAACTGTTTATGTTTCTCACACCTCAAAACCAACATGCCAACCTTCCAAAATTCAGAACTTCTTATCTCTCTCCTCAATGTTAATAAACATAAGAAGCTTTGTATTGTTGCTCTGTACATACCACCAGGTAATAATATTAGCTTATTAGAAGAAATTCTTTATGGGATATGTACAAATATCACTACTGAAGCCATTATCTTAAGTGACATTAACATCGACTGGTTATCTGTGACATCTAACACCCATTTTACTAGTCTTAACTTGTATGGGTTCAAATAGCTGATCTCTTCCACTACTTGACTCAACAAACTGAATCATAAAAATCCTATCCTTGACTGGATACTTGTCTCTGAACATAGCAAGTATGCTAGCTCAGCTATAATCACCAGTAGAGAGATCACCCACTAGCTAAAATACATCAGTAAATAAATACCTGAAATCTTCCTAACTTTTCATCCTGATACACTCAATAATCTACTAAAAATGCATCAAATGTACTTCACTCAAAACCCTACCCCTAGACAAATCTGTCAACAAATTCAACAATATATTCATGAATACTTTAAATACCCTTGCCCCTACCAGTAATAAAAGACTAAAAAATATGCAAACCCCATGGTTGTCTCATTCTACAAGAATTCTTACACAAAATTGTGACAAAGCATGGAAACAATGGCATAAAGATAAAACTCCTCAAACCTTACATTTATACAAGGAGTTATGCAACCTCGCCAACAAGCAAACTCACCTTAACAAAGAAACAAAAGGTACTACTCTGACCCACAAGGGTTCCCCTGTGTTTGAGTGAATGTAGCTTGTATCCCAGCACTATGAGACCAGTGTCTATAGGATCACCTGCATCATAGGTTCATAGGTTCATAGGTTCATAGGTTCATACTAGGCTATCTGCCCGAGGGCATTTATAAGCCTAGCCCATTGTTTTGTGGCTTACGCCACCCCTTTAGTATGGGGAACTATACCCATTATTTTGCTGTGCCTCTGTCGAGCAGTGACACTGAGGTAATTCCTGGGGTATATCTGCGATCTCCCATCCATTGGTCAAGATTTCTCTTGAACAAGGCCAGCGAGGTGCTCTGCCTCACATGTACCGGGATTTTGTTCCACAGCATAGGAGTCTTTGGGTGATGAATCTATCTCTCCAGCACGTCCTATTAATAGCCGTGTCGAGGTTTAAGTCTCCGCCCTTGTGGCTCTGATGGATCTAGATTTTTGAGGTGAAGCATATTCATCAAATCTGGGTTTGACATGGCCTTGTATGTTAGGCAAAGGTCACCTCTGAGCAAGCGGTGGCGACTGAATAGAGCTGGAGTTCTTTCAGTCGGGCAGCATAGGACAGATTTTGAGACCCTTTATCCTTTTGGTGAGGAACTTTTGTGGCCTCTCCAGCTGCTGCAAGTGTCGGGTCAGATACATTCCGAATGGGGCATTGTACTCAATCATTGGTCTGATGAGTGATGAGTAAAGGGAGACTATGACCTCCCTTGATCTAGATGAGAATCCCTTCATGATAAGGTGGGCAATGTAGAAGGACTTCCTAACTACTTTAGCTACATGGGTGTCGAATGACAGACTACTATCAACCTGGGTCCCCAGGTCCCTGATAACTTCTTCTGTGCTCAGTGGATTGCCACCTATTTGGTAGCTAGGGGTAACCTTGTTTTTCCCGAAGGGTATGACTATGCATTTTTGGCATTTAACTTTAGGCCATGGCTCTGGCACCAGTTATCCGTTTCTGTGAGACCCTTCTGAAGGATATCTGTGTCAGATGTGTTTTCTACTATGGCCCAGTTTGCAGTCATCTGCAAACTTTGTCAGCCATAACCCTCCTGTGTTTGCTTGTACTTCGGAAAAGTAGATGCCAAACAAGAGTGGGCCCAGGACTGAGCCCTGTGGGACACCACTTGTGACAGGTTTTGAGTCTGACATGGCGCCAGCAACTCTGACCCTGTGGGTTCTGTCACTCAGCCAGTTTGCAACCCATCTTGTGATGTATGGGTTAACATTTAAGCTGATGAGTTTTTCAATGATACCCGAGTGGGGTATTGTATCGAAGGCCTTAGCCAGATCGAGGTAGGCTGTATGGACTGCCTTTCCCTCATCAATGGCTTTGGTGACTGTTTCGAAAAAGTCAACCAAGTTTAAAAGGCATGATCTGCCTTTGACAAAGCCAAACTGGGTTGGATCCAAAGTCTGCAAATTCCCTATGTCTTTATTTATGAGGTCCATTATGATCCTCTCCATGGCTTTGCAGATAAGGCTTGTCAAGCTAATGGGCGGTAATTTCCAGGGTCTGTGGAGGCACCGCCTTTGTGAAGTGGGACCACAGTTGCAGTGCGCCACTCCTGGGTGCGTATCCAGAGGTAAGACTTTGATTAAACAGCTGTCCTAGCTGTGGGTTTAATTCCTCATTGAGTTCGTGGAGCACACAGCCGGGGACACCATCGGGTCCCATGGATGCTGTGGTTTTTGCTTTGGAGAGAACAGTTCTCACTTGGGCGCTGGAGATGTTTGTGGGGCTGCACTCATTTGATATAGATATCTCTCCTTTTGGGGAGGGGAGAAGTTTGCACTGAACCTGTCAGCCAGTATGTTGGCAATGTCTGTAGGATCAGTAATCTTCACATCATTTTGAACTAGTTCTGAGCATATCTGGGAGTTTCCTCCTAGGTTTCTAACATAGCTAAAGAAGGCCTTATGATTGTCTTTTGAGTCTTTAGCTATTTTTCTCTCGAAATTTGCTTTGGATGATTTTATGAAAGCTCTTAGTTTTTACTTATAGTGATCAAGGGTGTCTTACCTTTTAAGGATTTTGCTCTATCTTGTAGTAGCTTCCTCCTTTTGTTGTAGAGTTTGTTTATGGCTGGGGTCCACCAGACTGGACGCTTGCCTTTGGTACAAAGAGTCTTTGTTTTGCTTGGGATTGCCTTATCCATGCAGTCCTGCAGGTGCTGGTAGAAGGCGTTTGTAAGTGATTCAGCGGCTTGAGTATTGTTTTCCGCCTCGGGGCCTGAAAGGAGACCACACTAGTCTTTAGAAGTGTGAAGTCGGCTTTTGAGAAGTTCTTTACTGTGGTCTTTTTATTTCAGGTGGGGGTGGGATGAGGACCTCCAGCGAGATTAGTTTGTGATCTGATCTCACCAGTGAGGGGTATACTTCCGGTGTTGAACATTGTGCTCCCATGTTCGTGATGATGAGATCAAGTATGTTATCTCCTCTTGTGGGGATGGTGACTAGTTGTTCCATGGCATTTGAGTTTATGAATTCCAGGAACTTTTGGGCTAGGGTGTTTGGGCTTGAGTAGTGTTCCCAGTCTATATTAGGGTAATTGAAGTCACCTAGTATGATGGTGTTTGGTGATACATTTATCCCCTCTAGTGTTTTCAGGAAGGCCATGTGAGTTTCCTGAGTTTGTGAGGGTGGCCTGTAACATGCTACAATTTGCAGAGCAGTCTTGCCTATGGTTAATTGCACCTGGATGGTCTCCGATGCATCGTGCGTTGCCACCAGTCTTGAGGTGTGGGTGTCCTTGATGAATATGGATACCCCCCCCTCCTTTCTTGGTATTGTCCGGATTTTGGGGCCGGAACGCATGATATGAGGTAAAACCTGATAGCGCTGGGGTGCTCTCAGGAGCCTTGAACCAGGTTTCTGTCACAGCACAAACATCGATGTTCTCCATACTGAGAAGGGCCTCGAGTGCGTGCATTTTGAGATTTAGACTTCTGGCATTGAGCAGCATTACCCTTAGTTTTTTTCCTTTTTGTGTTCTAGGGTGGTAGGTTTAGAATTTGAGCCTTGCCTAAAAAGGCACTATGGGGTGGCAAGAGCCTTTGCCAATATCCGAATCCCAGGGTGACAGGTGCAAGCCGTCCCTTGCGGCAGCGTGGCTTGTCCAGCATGTCATCCCAGGCAGACAGATACTGGATCCCCTTTGAATGACACCAGTGTTTAAGCCAATTGTTAAAGCTGATCATCTTATCTCTGTATTGTGGCATCATTCTTGGTGAAGGTAGGATACTGCTCAAGGTCAGGGTCATACCTGCCTGGGCTACATAATCAGAGAGCTCCTCAATGTCTCTTTTCATGTAGTCCAAGGAGGTGCGTCTCAGGTCGTTTACACCAGCGTGGACAATGACTGAGTCATATTTGTACCTGCTGTTGAGAGACCTGAGTGCTTGCGTTATGTGGCGGATTCTAGCGCCCGACAGGCAGCTTACTGTGACCTTCTCCTTACTCAGTCTGGTGAGCGGGACATCAGTGTGTCTGACTATGGAGTCACCAATGACTAGTGTGTCTGGCATTGTGTTTGGCCTTAAGGGCTGTGACTGTTTGACACTCTGACTGTGAGGTCTATGTGTTGCGGGTGTTGTGTTCTGAGGTGGTGGTTGTTTGGGTGTCTGCTTTGGTGGCCTCTGCTGTTTTGGTAGATTTTGATCAGAGCCTCCGAGTATGTCTTTGTGTGTTTATGTGTATGATTTGAGGTTGTAATGGTACTATGTGAGACTGGGTCTATAGTGTGTGTGGTAACCTTCTCCTCCTGACTGGTCTTGCCAGTCCTATGTTGAGAGAGCTCAGCCTCCAGTTTGGCCGTATAGTTGCATCTCGCATGTATTTGTTTTTTGGGAGGAGGAAAGGGTTGTCTGTGTACATGAGGCAATTGAAACATTGCCTCAATATTCCCAGGTTCACCAGCTGAGCAGGAGAGGACACTAGCAACTGATCCCTCGACATGCTAGAAGGGTAGACAAAAACTTTAAAAAGATTCCGGGGACGTGGGTGACCGAGAAATGGGGGGTTGCCTTTTTGGGGTACTATCTATGACAAGAGTGCCGTATCAAGGTAATAAGTACTGTAGGAGCAAGTGCTAGGTTTAATAGATAGAGAATAGTCTACTTGGAGTCAAGTAGAGTTGATCTTTTTAGTTATAGGATACGCTGATTTGATCAGTAGTATAGTTCGAGGAAGGTAGTTTTAAGGGAAAATTTGAAGAGTGGACTTTAGGTAGCCCGAATAGTTTAAACCTGCTTAACCGGCACTGCCCTAGTGTGCAACAGTGGCAGCTCCGCTCTAAATCGCGCTAACTCAAGTAGGTCATGACATCGCAGCAAGTTATCATACAGCTTACATGACAGCCCCTCCTAAAGATCACATGCACCTTCAGCTACCTTATCTTTAGGAGATGTCATGTATGACACATTTGACCTTTACCTACATTGATTCAGGCTAGACATTTCAGGTACTCACAATTTGATTTTTGCACAGAGATACCAATGTTTAACTTGAAAGGCAGTAAGTCATTAAGAAAAAAATACTGCAGAATATGTGAGTGCAGAATGCAACCAGTATTAAGACACTGCATCAGTATGCAATTCATTTCAATAATGGTAGTACTTTCAATAAAGGAAATATCTGGAAAGAAAGCTTTATGTCATAATGCTCAATTTGCACTTATTTATACTATTAATGCCCTATCCATTATCAAGAATTTCCATTCAGCAATGTTACAGCTAGCAATTACCCAGAACATAAAGCAAATATTACACAATATTAAGAGAAACACTCCTTTAAAAATAAAAATAAAAAAGATTACATGCGTACCTGCTATCTACACTAGCAGTGTTGCCAGTTCACCCTCAGTTCTATACAATTGATGATTACTATTTTTGAGGACACAACTTGTTGTATATGACAAAATGAAATAATCTGATGTGCAGTACCTTAAGACATAACACTAAATTATTCTGAATATGTAATAGTTAAAACTGAGGAAACATTGCATAACAGAGAAAAGAAAAAAAATCGCATGATAACATTTTCCATTCAAGTGCAAAGTATGAACTCATGATAAATGCATGCTAAAGTCAAGTCAAATACTGAAGCACTTTTTATTAAATGTACCATTTCAGGAAATTCAATAAAGCGTACTTAAGCACACCACCTAAGCAGAATTTATGCTATAAACAAACTATACAACAGAAGGAAGAAACTGTTGCAGAAAAGAGGAAAATCCCAGGATGCAAAAAACTCCCTCACTAGCCTCAGTAAGAAGCTGAGATCCCTCATAAAATCCTCAAAAGCTAGTTACGAAAATAAAATTGCCAAAGATTCCAAAGACAACCACAAGGCATTCTATAGTTATGTCATGAATCTAAATGGCAATGCTCAGATCTGCTCTGAACTATAACAGAATAGCATTAAATATACTGATCCCAAGGATATTGCCAATATCCTGGCAGATCGATTTAGTGCCAACTTCACTCCCCTCTCACCCCCTCAAAGGCCCATCTCAGTCCCAAAAGATTGCCAAATTCCGATAATCACAGCCACACAGGTAGAAACAGCACTCTCCAAAGCTAAGAATACAGCATCTATGGGACCAGATGACATCCCAGGCTGTGTACTACATGAACTACAAAATGAACTGGCACCCCACCTAAGTGTCATGTTTAATCATAGCCTCACCTCAGGCTTCGTGCCCACTGAGTGGCACACAGCTACAGTTATCCCGCTCTACAAGGGAGGATCCACCTTGGATCCCGGGAACTACCGTCCCATCAGTCTGACAAGCCTGATCTGCAAGGGCATGGAATGCATTATCATGGAACTTATAAACAAAGACATTGGCAACCTCCAGACACTGGACCCCACCCAGTTTGGGTTTGTGAAGGGACGATCTTGTCTCCTGAATCTGATTAACTTCTTCGAGTCGGTCTCCAGAGCTGTGGACGAGGGTAAGGAGGTCCACACAGCCTATCTGGACCTTGCCAAGGCCTTCAACACCATCCCCCACTCTGGAATCATAGATAAACTTACTAAGCTGGGCATAAATCCCTACGTCACTCGATGAGTTGCCAACTGTCTTACTGACAGAACCCAGACTATAAAAGTAGCCGACTCCAAATCCAGCTCCAGACAAGTGACAAGTGGAGTACCTCAGGGTTCAGTCCTGGGACCACTCTTGTTTGGCATCTACTTCTCTGAAGTACAGGCCAATACTAAGGGACTCTGGCTAACAAAGTTTGCAGATGACTGCAAACTGGGAGCCATTATTGAATCCCCAAATGATGTGGATATTCTACAAAAGGGCCTTACAGAAACAGATGCCTGGTGCCAGAGCCATGGGCTCAAGCTTAATGCCAAGAAATGTATAGTCATCCCCTTTGGAAAAAAACATGTACCCATGAACTACCACATAGGTGGCAAGACACTAAACATCAAAAGTGTGATGAGAGACTTAGGGACACAAGTAGACAGTGGTCTCACTTTCGATAACCACATCACCACAACGGTCAGGAAATCCTTCTACGTGGCACACCTCATCACTAAGAGCTTTTCATCCAGAAAAAAGGAGGTCATTGCCCCACTGTACTCATCCCTCATTAGACCCATTATAGAGTATAATGCCCCATTTGGTATGTACTTCACATGACATCTGCAATAGATGGAAAGGCCACAGAAATACCTCACTAAAAGAATCACAGGCCTAAAGCATATGCCATATGCTGACCATCTAAAAAAACTCCAGTTATACTCTGTGGCATATCGTCTACTCAGAGGCAATCTCTGCTTAACATACAATGCCATGTCAAACCCTGAGTTGTTGTACATGCTCCACTTAAAGAAATCCCAATCCCTCAGAGCCACACGCTCCAGGGATCTAAACCTTATCATCACAATGAACAAAACATGCTGGAGGGATAGGTTCCTGACCCAGAGACTCCCCATACTCTGGAATAGACTGCCCATACATGTCAAGCAGAGCACCTCATTGGCCGTCTTCAAAAGGAACCTTGATGACTGGATGGGAGATAGGAAATTCACCCCGGGGATCATGTCAGTCTAGACAGGGGCCCAGAGAAGTAAATATTGTGGGAAAACATTTCCAGGGAATTGTTATGGCTAGGCTTGCATAGGCCTTAGGGCCAATAGCCTAGTACCAACCTATGAACCTATGAAATAGTTAAAAATATAATTATTCCTTATATTATGCCTTATGACATTATTGGACAGGTGTGGACTCGGGTACGAGTTTTATAAACAATAATATGAGTCCTGTTCTAAAAAAAAATATATATATATATATATATATATATATATATATATATATTTAAAAATAAGAGAATGTCTGATGCCCATGTACCACATTTCACATGTCACTATGACTGCATGCATCAAGTATAGTCTATGTGTTTTACAAGAAAGAAAGCACTAACCTGAATGTCATGATCCATAGCTCAGTACCAGTGGTGGCTAGTGACTTCAAAGTAAGTGGCGGGGCTTGCAGTAAATGACCACATGGGTGGGGAAAATTGGAATGGGGTGAGGTTCTATTATAGCAGATCAGTGACTGTTACTTGTAATCAAACAATATTTCAGGTCATTCATTCATTTTCATGCATAGACTGTGTTTATGACCACTTTCTTGACTATATCCACCTCAGATGTCAAACTGCAATTAACAAGAGCAGCAACAGGTAAAATTGAGCCTTAGCCAAAGGACTCTATGGACCCCCGGTAGCACAACAGTCCCCATGCATGTCCCCATTGCATCTCCCTTGTTCTCCCCCCAACCTGGCCCCACACCATCCAGATAAATTACTTCTTTCATGTTTTTTCACACTTAGTTTTACCTTTTAACTTTTTCCTCCATCCTTTTAATACATCTTAACTGGTCAAGACTCTACTGTAATAAGTCTGGAGGAAGTAGCTGTAGGTATGCCCATTCACACATGTCTCCACACAGAAGACGCTCTAGCTGAGAATCGAACAGGACAACGTCTTACTGTGAGGCGACAATGCTACTGCAGCACCACCACCAAACAAAAATCATAAGTAAGGAAAGAAATTCAGTCTTATTTTTTTTAAAAGAAAACTAAGTTAATCAATATTAATTAATTAGTACAATAAAAGTAAAAAAAGTTGTGGCTAATGCATAACATTCAAAGCTAACCAGACAGTAGCTGCCAAGTGTTTACAAAGATCTGCAAATCCTGAGAATCCTATCTGAGAATGCCTGACCCTCTATCCCTCCAAAAAAAATGGAAACCTTCTATGTGCTCCTCTGGTGTTAGACTGGAATGAAAGTAAAAACACAAATGACCACAGGCATACATTATGCAACTGAGGATCTGGGGACGAAACCAGACCACCTGGAGAAAACGTACACAACAACAAAAAATACATGTAGATTCCACGAAGTAAAATGAATTAGCCAAGAACTCAAACCAGAGAACCAAGTGATGTAAGACAGCGACGTTACTTGCTGCACTGTTGTGCCATTGATCAGTTGCTATTCAGTACAACCTACCCAGACTGCCACAGACACTTACACTGTACAATGCTGATTTATGCTGAAAAGTGAAAAATATATATAATAACTAGCTAACTTGTTACTTTTAGATACACTCCTCAGCTCACTGCTGAGAGAATACAGTGTGCAACCAAGCAACCCCCTTTCCTGACACCACTCAACATTTTAGTACAAGAGTCAAGTACAAAGTTAAAATATATTGGGAGGCAAAAGATCAGAATCAGGGACAGAAATGAGCTGAGAAAATACATTCCTATGTATTTTCTTATATACTAAAACGTTCCCACAGTAGTAGGCCTTCCATTAGCATGCTTTTCTGAAAGTCTGAAACTCAAATGGGTCATTATTTAGCAACTGCATTTTTCATTGATTAGTCAGAAAAAACACAAATGATTTAATGTAATGTATAATAAATGAACCACAAACCTCCAGTACTCAACAGCTACCAAGTAGATACAGAAATAGTGAAATAAAGTCCAAAAATATCAAGGCAGCATCGGCAGAAATCCAGACTTAGATATTTTCAAAGTACTCTCCAATACAGTTTCTTCAGCCAAGGACATAGTTTATTCACAAGCAGATATGGTAAAACAGTTAAGCGCTTTCACAAACCAACTGTTTGCTTTATCAGACCATCACATTAACTCTGCCATAACCCCCTTAAATACTCAAACATCACAAAATCATGTTCAAACTAACCAATCACACATTACAACCAGATACCTTCAAAATTTAAAGCAACAACCATCTAAAAATGCAAGTGGTACACACTAAAACCTTAACATGCATACATAAAAAATATATATGCACATATATGTATATATACACATATAAATATTTTAAAACATGAATATCTGATACAGAACAGGAGAATTATTTCATCAGCCTCCTGTTCTTTAGTTTAGGGATAATTACTATATGTTCGTTCAACCCCTTTCCCAAGTGTGCCCCCAGATTCACGATCCATTTAAGTTCCTTCTTTTCTGTTCTGCCACTGATATTGCCCATCCTAACATCCTCCATAACCAGTTTCAATACACTAAACCTAAATTGGTGGTCAAAGCCATATATTAGCACATGCTTAGCAATAGCACTATAATTCTGTCCTCTCTTCAAACAATACATATTGTCTCTAATACATTCCCTCAAATGTCTGTTCATTTTACCTATGTAAAATGCTTTACAACATATACAGAGAGCAAGATACACTCAATTTTTATTGTTACAGCCCGCATCCACTGTAACAGTATATCTTCTTGCTGTATCAGGGTGTTCAAATACCAAATCCTCAGAAATATATGCACAAAAATTACAGTTGTTACACCTTCTACTTTGCCCACCATGCGTGTGAACCCTTACATCACTATTACTTCTTGGATAACATAGTCTCTGTTTAAGTGATTTACTATTCCTATATATCATGTGGGGTTTCTCACCTACTAAATGTGCTATATCACTATCAACCTGCAAAACTTGCCAATTTCTTTCCAATATTTCTTTCAACGCCCTATTGTCACTAGTATATGTGAACATAAATGCCACATTATCAAACCTCTTATTATGTTTAGTGCTATTATAAAAACCGGCTAAATAATATGGCTTTCCTCTATTCACCCTAGTATCTCTAGCATAATTACATGCCTCCATGATATCATTTCCACTATAGCCTCTCCCCTTAAAATCATGTTCCAGTTGCCTATGTTCTTGTTCAAAGTCACCATCTCTATCAGCTAACCTTGAGCACCTCATAGCTTGCCCTCTCAGTACATTACGAAATATGTGCTGAGGGTGCATACTTGTTCTATGGACATAAGTTGACCTCTGGCAACTCTTCTGATATTGATTAGTGTGCACAAAACAATCATTGTCCACAGTAATCTTGATGTCCAGGAAGTCTATTTCCTTCACTGAATGTTTACCAGAAAACTTCAAAAAAGTGCTACTTCTATTAAGATATTCAATAAACATCAGTAGATCTGCCTATTCACCCTCCCATAAGAGGAAAAGGTCATCCACAAATCGTCTATACAATCGTAGTGAGGCTAATGCTAACTCATGTCCAAAGACATTACTAGTTTCCCACTCCGCCATTACTACGTTAGTCTTCACCCTCCCATAAGAGGAAAAGGTTATCCACAAATCGTCTATACAATCGTAGTGAGGCTAATGCTAACTCATGTCCAAAGACATTACTAGTTTCCCACTCTGCCATTACTACGTTGGCATAACTATTGGCATATGGTGTGCCCATAGCTACGCCAGACACGTGTAGGAAGTATGCATCATCAAAAACAAAGGCATTGCTATCCAACACCAGTTCCAATAAGTAACAGATCAAATCAATTTGAGAGGATAGAATTATAGTACTATTGCTAAGCACATGCTAACACATGGAGATGACCACCAATTTAGGTTTAGTGTATTGGAATTGATTAAGGAGGATGTTAGGATGGGCAATATCAGTGGTAGAACAGAAGCGAAGGAACTTAAATGGATCGTGAATCTGGGGGCACACTTGGGAAAGGGATTGTATGAACATATAGTAACTACCCTTAAACTAAAGAACAGGAGGCTGATGAAATAATTCCCGTTCTGTATCAGATATTCATGTTTTAAAATATTTATATGTGTATATATACATATATGTGCATATATAATTTTTATGTATGTATGTTAAGGATTTAGTGTGTACCACTTGCATTTTTAGATGATTGTTGCTTTAAATTTTGAAGGTATCTGGTTGCAATGTGTGATTAGTTTGAACATGATTTTGTGATGTTTGAGTATTTAAGGGGGTGTTGGGAGAGTTAATGTGATGGTCTGATGAAGCAAACAGTTGGTTTGTGAAAGCGCTTACCTGTTTTACCGGTTTTTGTCTGCTTGTGAATAAACTCGCACTTGGCTGAAGAAACTGTGTTGGAGAGAACTTTGAAAATATCTAAGTTTGGATATCTGCTGATGCTGCCGTAATGTATAATAACTTAAATGACTTGATGGTTAATGGACACTCCTGTAAATAGTTGTTTTTTTTCTTTTGTGTGTGAGGTTTAGTTGAATATTTTCATTTATTATGTTTATAAATCTCTGACTGTAAATATTGTTGTGATTATTTTACAAATTGAAAATCCAATAAAAACTGAAAAAAAAATGAAAAAAACCCCCACAAATATTGCAACAAACTAAATATAAGGGAAAATCAGAGACAGCAGGGAGCATCTATGGCCCTCCATAGATACACACACACATAAATACATGTACTTTACACATACACCAACACACATTAAAAGGAAAAAAATCTTAACTTCCTACATTCTGGATAAATAACATGAACAGTGCTTCTAAATATATGCCTAAGAAAGGGTATCCCTATTTCACTCATTTGGTTATCTTATTGTCATTGCCTACTTGGTCTTTAATTAATATCTTAATATAAGTATTTACATATACAGATCATATATGATTGTCAAGAGCTTGGAATAAAAGCCATAATTATTCAAAATATAAGTAACCCATAACATATCATGACAATTATAGTCATATGCATGGCAATTTCATAAACCAGAATTTTACAATTTGCTTTTTCTCTTAGAACACAATTAACCACTTCCTTGAATAAAAGTAGCATATCTTTAATAAATGTTCCTTTAACACTATAAATGTGCATATCTAAAACTTTATGCAATATGCTACAAACCCTATTTTGTAATATTTTCATTAAAATGTTATAATCAGTATTCATAAAAGTCAGTGTTTTTCTGTTATTAATGTCATATTTAGCATGTTTTTTTATTTATAAAACATACTATCCCCTGGCAAACAGTTTTATTTGTAATAACCATAGCCAACTATTCATATACCACTTTTAGAAATACAATTCTCTGTTTAATCTCAAAAGACTTATAATGCTTAGATCTTAGTCCATCTATACCTGAAGAACTATCATTCTTAAATGAAGAGAATACTACATCTAAGGGTGGGGCATTCCTGGAAGTATCACATGCACGTGTCATGGTAACCTTTTTGTCATTTAGCAATGATCCTAACACGATGTGGCATGATGATCTAGCATGAAGACATTCTGCATTGTGTAGGGCTGGCTCTGTGGCCATGCTGAATGCTAGTGAGTAGTCTGGGAGAGAGGTATATGCTAATGAGCCATGTGTTCTCTTCCTCAGAACTGCCTTCAGGATAGCATCTATATGCCAAGTGATTCATGAAATTGCTCAGCTGTGTAAAAGACTATGTTCAACTGCTGAACATGATTGTAGTATAGGGATGGGAGTGGGGCCTGTGTAAAAGGTTATGTTCAAGTACTAAATATGACATCAGTATGGGGATGGGGGTGGGGCCTGTGTAAAAGGCTATGTTCAACTACTGAACATGACTGTAGTATGGGGATGGGGGTGGGGCCTGTGTAAAAGACTACGTTCAACTACTGAACATGACTGTAGCATAGGGATGGGGTGGGACCTGTGTAAAAGGTAATGTTCAAGTACTGAATATGACTGTAGTATGGGGATGGGGGTTGGGCTTGTGTGAAAGGCTATATTCAAGTACTGAACATGACTGTAGGATGTTGGTGGGGCCTGTGTAAAAGGCTTTGTTCAACTACTGAACATGACTGTAGTATAGGGATGGGGGTGGGTCCTGTGTAAAAGGCTATGTTCAAGTACTGAACCTGACTGTACTATGGGGATGGGGTGGGGCCTGTGCAAAAGGCTATGTTCAACTACTGAACATGACTGTAGGATGGGGACGGGGTGGGGCCTCCATAAAAGATATGTTCAACTACTGAACATGACTGTAGCATGGGGATGGGGGCAGGGCCTGTGTAAAAGGCTATTTTCAACTACTGAACATGATTGTAATATGGGGATGAGGGGGGTGGAGGCAGCCGCTAAATACCAGGGATTACACTACATTTAAGTGACACAATGACACTGACTTCAGTACAAGAATTGAGGGCTGGGGGAACACTAGGCACCAGGGATTATTCTTCACTTAGGTGCCATAATAGCACTGATTTCAGTAAGAGGATCTGGGGGTGAGGGGAAACACTAGACACCAGGGATCACTCTTCAGTTAAGTGCCATAATGGCACTGATTTCGGTAAGAGGATCTGGGGTGAGGGGAAACACTAGACACTAGGGATCACTCTTCAGTTAAGTGCCATAATGGCACTGATTTCGGTAAGAGGATCTGGGGTGAAGGGAAACACTAGACAGCAGGGATTACTCTTCACTTAAGTGCCATAATAGCAACAACTTCAGCAATTGTGGTACAGGGACTGAGGGAGAGGGGGAGAACACTAGGCATCATGACTTAAATCACATTTAAGTGCCATAATGGCACCAACTTCAGTATGGGGATTGGATGTAGGGGAAACACTACACATCTGGGATTCTACAATTGTGCCATAACTGCACTCACAGCATTAAGGAGATCAGAGGTGGAGGGAAATACTAGCTACCAGGGATTCTACAGTAGTGTTATAACAATATGTAAATTATTAGGAGAATAGTGAGGTGGTGGGAAGTACAAGTGACCAGGGATTACTCTACAATAAGTGCCATAATAGCACCAACAGCAGTACAGGGATTGGGTGATGGGTAAACAGTGGGAAGCAGGGATTATTCTTTACTTAAATGCCATAATCTCATGACAACAGTATGAGAAGCAGGTGGGAGGAAGCAATAGGCACCAGGGATTCTACAATGGTGCCATAATGGCACAGAAACTATTACAAGCATTGGGAGGGGTGGGTAAACACTAACCACCATGGAGTACTCTAAACAAATAAGCCTTAACAGCACTTCAAGTCATATGGGGATCAGAGGTGTGAGAAACACTAGATAGTGGAGGCAGAAAAATCAGTGACAGGTGGGGGGACTGTGGTGTGTTTGTGTGGATGTTTGTGTTTGAATGTCTACCTGTGTGGGGGAGAGTGAGTGAGGAGGATGCCAATGCATTCACAAGCAGCAATTAACTACTCTCATAACCCTTAACTATCCAGATTTTCACAGAATGTCCAGATTTTGCCTCATATTTTTGGTTTGTTCCTCATGAAATCTGTTTTTTTTTTTCCTGGCAAAAGATTGAGGATTGAAGCCACTACATGATGACAGACATTTAAGTTTCAGACTTCATATCCTTCAGGAAATACATATTAATGCAAAATCTGTTATCCTAGCAACTTTCTAAGTTTATAAGAGCAATGTTTAAAATCTAGCCTGCATTTGTGGGCCTTTGACCCACATTTATGCTTGCCTTTGCCTAGATTTATTGTGCTGAGAGACTGAGAGGTGCTGATCTGCACATTGCAATAGTAACGTCAATTTACAGACATGCAATTAGCCAATAATGAGGTCTTTCCTCATAATGGCTAGCATGTCTCTGAATCCCAAAATACAGCATTGTGAGAACAGGGCCTTATGGCTCACATTAGGCCCTTTAATGAATTTCCCAAGTAACTCTTTATCATTATAAGTTTTATCATATTTTATGCTGTAGTGATACTAAACTTTTAACACTCCATGCAATAGATGGCCACTGATGACTGACAAAAAACATATTATAAACATACTTTTTCAAGAACGCCTACAGTCCTAGACAATGGATTTAGTAACTCATGATCAGAATTTCTAATATGTTTCATTCTACATTCTTTATATTTCACCAATTTACCAAGAAAAGGCAATACCTCTTCTTTCCCACCATGTAAGAGATATTTTCGATTTTAAAGAATTTGTTTTACCTTTAAGATGCTCGTATAGTTTCTTCTCCAGGACTATTACATAAGCTTTATCAGTCTTTAATGGTAAAGCATAGTGTCTAGCTAACAGACTGTCTAGACTCCTAAAATATTTTCCCAATAAGAAATATTCCTATTTATAGTTAGATTTATTGTGAATGAAACAACTTTCTCAAGTTATCTAAAAAAGTCTCAGAAGCACAAGCTGTTGTAATAAAATGTCTGCTTGGGAAGTATAACAGTAATAACATCTCCATTCAGCCTTTTAACATCCTTTCCTATATGTAAATAACCCTGGTTGCTCTCAGTTCTTGACCAAATGGCCAAATGCTCAGTAAAAATCCTGGAAAAAAGATCCACTATCTTCTTCCTTCAAATTTTCAGAAAGAAGAACGTAATCAATTTCAGTGTGAGGTATATTTCTTCTGTGCTTTCCCAAGAATAATCTGCCATATTGCTAAAGCTTCCCACAAGTACATATATCAGAGCCTTTTGTCTTCAAATGTTTACATAGGTTATAGTTAAAATTTCCAATAACAAATATTCAAATTAACTAATACATATGGAGTGATCAAAAAGGCAATTCCTATCTTTAATATTTGTATATGCATATAAAAATATCAATCTATAAGTCCGTTGTACCAGATATACATGAAGAATAAGTCATCTACCAGGTAGGGCAACAATTTGACCTTGTATAACTACAATATAATAATATAGATTTTTCTTAATGCTATCATTCCCAAAACTCCACAAGATGGAATGAGACTATAAAGTTTCTGCTTAGACATTGTAGGCATGTAAAACTTTAAATGTCTGCCATGTTAGATAATATCCATGTCTATTTTTTAACCACTGAAACGTTAACACACAGTGCACTTCATTCAGTATACTATTAACATTAAGGGTAAAAGCTTTATCCTTTACCTTTTTTAGAAACTTTTTTTATGTTTTAGTTTAATTATTCCCCTGTACACCATCATACCAATGGTTAAATTATTGTCATATTCATTATTATCACCTTTGTCACTCTTCTCAGCCCTGTGTACGTTGTCCTCTTTATCAGGTACTTCTTTACGTTCCAAAGCTTTACCACAATCATTGCTATCAGTACACACAGATTTAGTATCATGCTCAACATCACGGTATACGATACTATCAGTCTCAGATGGTAAAGCTATCATAGGTTTAACAGTAAGGTAAATCATCCTCACTATTACAGTCAAACCAGTCACTTCTGGCCACACTTCCTACACAGTATTTTACAGTTTTTAGTAGAGTGACCCCATTTTACCACATTGAGCACATTTTCAGTTTGGGATGTCTAGATTTAAATGTGTTTCAGACACCCCCCCCATACTTAACCTTAACTCTTTCACATTAATAACAACATTATTAGGAAGATGAACATTTTACTACCTACTGCTTTAAGGATACATACACACTGCGTGCACTAATACATAAATGTCTTTCATCAGGAATTGTTTGTACACCAGAAGCAGTATTGCAAATTCTAGCAAAGTAGTGCTTAATCTCAAGAGCAGAGATATTGGTGGTTCTAAATTTTGCAGAAATGTTTTTTTTTCTTAATATCTAATTGTGTACTAGAAGGCATATAATCTTTCTAAGAACTACAACAAAATGTATTATCATAGAAATAAAATAAATACTCTGTCAGTTCTGTAGATTCAAAAGTCACTTCACACAATTGAGCCTTTCCAATACAAATCGATGCCTTGCCATCAGAAGGCACAGTTCCCAAGGGAGAAATAACTGAAACCCAAATGAAACATCTGTCCAATGAATCATTTGTTTTAGTAGAAATTTGAACTACTGGTAAGTGTTTTAACATGATACCTGGAGCAGGCCTAGTACTACTCATAGTCTGAAGCATGTATACATAAGTATTTTGCAGTATACCATCACTAAAAGTCTTACCAACAGCTTTCTCCTTCTCTTTCACAAACATAGTTACAGGAAGAAGTTCACCTGTATTTATAACTTCCAGGTCAACATCTTGTAGTACTGAACTCTCTCCCTCCTCAAGTGGAATGTACTGATTAACAGCATTACATCAGGATAAAGCTGCATCACCTTTTGGCTCTTTGTCTTTAATAAAGTCAGTTAATATATGATACTGCAAATCATTCTCTTGTATAGTGACAATCTACAGTTGTAGTTCCTGCTGAGACACTGCATAAACATTTTGCATATGCTGAACATAAATGGCACAACCAGACTCCTTCTCTAAACAATTCTCTAGCACCATTCACAACGATTAACCTCCCATATCAGCCCTTCTGTCCATTCTGCAGGAAGAATAAACCACACTCTCACCAAAAAATGTGCGGGACATTCCTTGGTGTTCTGGGCAAATTTCCCCTAGTCAGTATGAATACCATCTCAAGAATCCCTGAAAAGAGTCTGCTAGCCTGGAAGGCCTAACCTGGTCAGCAAAGTAGAAGTAAAATAAATAAATGCATAAATAAATAAACAATATCAATGAAATATGACAGCTAAAGTAAAACATACAGCAATTACAGACTGATTTCACAAACAATCCCTTATGAACTATTAGTCCCACATTCCTCTATAGGAATCAAAAATACATATACACTGACTTTGAATTATCCATTTTAGATAATCATATGAACATTACTAATGAAAATAATCTATAAGAAGAAAGATAACCTTTATGTCCTTCATCTTTTTATGTAGTCAATAAACTATTTCCTTTCTTGGTAAAGTACTAATTGATAAGTACAAATTAATTGCTGCCAGTCATGTGAAATAAATAAATAAACAGAAAACATCCATCATGTCTTATGAAAATTCAGTATAAAAAAACAACAATATCTGTGGTTACACTGATTTTAGAACAATTATACAACAGTTACAGGAATAGAAACATATAATATATTAATAATATTCCTCATCTGTACTAACAAGAAGGCATACTGACTTTTTGGTTCATATGGTATATTCATTTACATTGGTGTTACTAAGAAGTATATTGTGGAATATAAAAAGCAAACACATTTTTTTGTGTATTTCACATATGAACAAACTACTTTAGCAAAACTCCATGTCTGGATGTGGGTATCACAGGCTTTAGTTATGGGTGGTGTGGTTTGATCACGAGGCTGAAGCTCAAGTGATGAATCAAAGCCAACTACGTATAAATCTTGTGATAGCCACACAAGAGTGGCTTATTCCTATTATACAATGACATTATTTAAGAGAGAAAAAAGTCTTACCCTTTTCTAAATGATGTCATTGTATAGTCAGACTTTAGCGCTCTTCCGCTGGCTTCTAGTAGTCTGTGGCATGGAGGATGTGTACATGCTGTAACTCTGTAACTGGCTGCACTGTACATTGCTGTCTGTTTTGTTAACTTATGGAAGATTCTGCACTGCATAGTCCACATACACTCCCAGATGCCGATATTCTTCATAGAAGGTTCAAATGTGTATCTCATATTTTTGGTCAGTTATCATACATGTTATGATTTTCTGATAAATCTTTGAGGAATGAAGCAACTGAATAATGATAAGTGTGTTCTATTCAGAATATAAGAAGTTGCGAGGTATGATGTGGAGCTGCTTGTAGGAGTGCTCCTAGTATCAAAATCATGACTTTTTAAAAATAAATATATTACTAGAAGGGATTTTCTTTTTCGATTTTTACATTTCAAATTCTCTGCTTACTGGGGAAAGTGAGCTAACTGAACTTCTTGCGGGAAACTCTCCATTTACGATCAGCACTCTAACTGGATATTCTAATCAGCAAGTTTGGTTTTGAATATTAAGTTAGTTGCATCAGGCAAAGTCATATGTTCAGCTTGTTTGCACAAAAGTTTTAGACAAAATATATGTAAGAAAGAGACAGAATTAGTGATAGTTTTTTTATATATAGTCTGATTCACTTTAAAGGTTCATATAAGAAAATATTTTGCATTTAAGTGTATTTTATGAAGAACTTCCACATTACCTACAATTATTCAGTGTTTGCAATTATACATGATTTAATTCCACAGTGGACAGAGCAAAAATAATAGGAAAAAAGGACATCTTGCAAAAGGTGGCAAAGGTATGTATATTGAGTCCAGCCAGTAAAATGTCATAGAATGTCTGGACTTGTTTCTATTAAGATTATGTTGATTTACAGCAGGCACGCTGATTGAGTCATCCAATCAGAGTGCATGATTTTGAATAATAATGCCCATTTATTGTATAATTATTCTTATATTACAGTTCATCTGCATTAAACTGATTAATAGTTAACTCTAGATATGGAACATTGTGAATCCCGTTTGCAATGACTGTAGAAGCAAGTCCCATACAGTGGACAGCATTCCAAAATGTATTCTTTAGATAATGTGTATACTAGATCCTCAGCCATCAATTTAGTTCATCAAGAAACTCATGTATGCCAAACCCTCTGCAGCTTAACTTTTTATTTATCAGAAATTATCCACTATTATACATTGCCTCCTCTAAAACGTGCACGCTGATTGGCCAGCCCAACCAGCTTGCCCGTTGTAAATCCCTCAATATACTAACGGAAAAAGGTCCGGTCGCCCGGACTTTTTCCGTTAGTATAAAACACTGTCTCGCTATGTTAAAAGAGTTTAACATAGCGATACAGGTTTAAAAAAGCAACGCAGATCTCCGTTGCTTTTTTTAAAGCTGTCTCGCTATGTTAAACTCCTTTAACATAGCGACACAGTGTGTAAAAAGCAACGGAGATCTTGCGATCTCCGTTGCTTTTTTTTTTAAACCTGTCTCGCTATATTAAATGGGTTTAACATAGCGAGACAGCTTTAAAATAAGTAACGGAGATCTCCGTTGCTTATTTTAAAGCTGTCTCGCTATGTTAAACCCATTTAACATAGCGAGACAGTAAAAAGCAACGGAGATCTTGGGTTCTCCGTTGCTTTTGCCCAAGGCTCTGATGTACTGCGTAGGCATGCGCAGTACATCAGAACTGCCGCGGAATACCAGACAGCTGCGGAAGGGCAGCAAGGAGGCATTATACAATGCCATTATTTAAGAAAAGTAATTATTTATTTTCTTAAATAATGTCATTATAATAATAACCACTTCTGGGTGTGGGTAATGCGGGATTTAACCACGGTTGTCTTTGTTTGGTCCCTCAGGCTTCGCCCTCGGGACCAAACCACGCCAACCGTGGTTAAATCCCGCATTACCCACACCCAGGCGTGGGTTATTGCTATAATACTCATTCTAACATTGCATTTACAGTCTTCAAAATAAATGCCAAAACAGGCAAGTAATCAACATTCTCACTTCTAAATACTACTATGTAAGTATAAAGTCCAGTTTTCTTTTCATTTTCCACATACAAAAAGAAAAGAACACACATCGTTTTGAAACTGCTGTGAATATTTGTATTAATACCCCCTAGAGACCGTACTCTAAAATAAAGATATCTCTATTATCGTCTTAATTATCCCACACAAGAAGTATACTGTTTTTGCATTCAACTCCTCCATTTTCACTATTCCAGACTCATCTCTCAGTGCACAAAAAAGCTTAGTTAAGGTACATAACATTAGCAGAAGCATACTTTATGTGTTGACCAGCTTAATGAAGCATGCCCTTCAATCAGTGCATACGGCAAGCTGCTTGCACCAAGCATTAGAGTCATATATAATCAATAGCAATTCAGCAGCACTCAAAGCACAAGTAAGACTTGTCTTATTTTATTTAGACTAATCTGTTTTTATCAGCTTTGTATCATTTATGACATCTGATCTAATATAGTAACAGCATTACTCAACGATGTATCCACAAACAGGAATAAATCAATACGCTCACTGTTTCTGATTTTTCCTTTACTGTTATTAACTTTACAGTATATTTCCTTCTACATTTCATACACATACATGTATATTAATTAGCACACGAATGCTGAAGAATTAAATCAAAAGTAACTTTACCTTAGTTTTTTCCCCACTTAAATGCCTTCTTTCGCTGTCTGGGTCACAGCTGCTCAAAAACCAAAACTTAAAATGCTGTTAGTAAGTTGGACATACTTCCAAGGTGAGCAATGAATCTTTATGAATGTTAAATGACTCACAGGCCACAGAAACAGCCTAAAAGTATGGAACTTACACTTTACCATGGAAGAAAAGTGCTCCTCTGGCTGGTGCAAGCTCAAAGATGTTTAAATTCCAATTTTATTGCATTTTAATATTTGTTTCACATTTTAAAGAAAACAAAGATAAACTATACAGTTACATATTAAAATATGCCAATGCCTATTTATTTATTTATTTATTTATAATGAGTTACTTAAAATAAAATAAGTTATTTAATAAAATAAGTTATTTAAAGGCAGTCCAACTCTTGAGTAGTGTTAGTGAAGCATAATTTTAACTGAAACATAATACTATTTTATATTAAGCATTTACTTTCTCAGAAAAAAAGATTGTCAGACTGGCTTATCCTTGTTTTTGTACTGTGAGAACTTAAAACATATTTAGATAACATAGCAAAAATAAAAAAAAGTTAAAATGTTTTTCTTTTTTGTTTGTTTTTATAGAGGTCACATTTGTGTTTTTCTATTAATTTTGGGTATATAGTTTGACATCTCAATTAGTGACTATATTATATTTTATATTTGAAACAATTTAGTCACGGGCAATAAAAATCCTAATCATTTCAGTAAGAAAAAAAATAAGTCTGGCAGGATAAAGAATATGACATTTGATGGTATTATCTTCGCTAGCCTTAACCAAGGGCCAGCACGCTTTCCTTTTTTCATATATTTGGTAGAAAAGTCATTGTCAGGTCTGGTGTTGCTGTTTCCCACTTTAACAGAAATGGTTCACCAGGCAGTTATGAGAATGAATCCCTTGTCCATTTATGAAATACATTTTACAATAAATTATAAGCATGTAAGAAGCTTCTAGTTGTGTGTGTGTGTGCGTGTGTGTGTGTGTGGGGGGGGAGGGGGTTAAATGAAACCTATATGTTCTTTCTGTCCCAAATAAAAGTCTGTCCTGCAGATTTCATATTTTGGAAAATCAATAAGTTAAAGAAATACCACGCTTCTTTACTAATACTTACTTCATGTATTCTCAGATTGTTCTTCCTTTCCTTGTTCTCTGAATCTTCCAGTATATGCAACATAAGTGTGTTTTATGTTAAGGGGAGCTCAATCCAAATCTCCCACTGTTTCAGTAAGTCATCTATATCTGACAAAACAGTCTCAGTGCCCTTTATTTATACTCTTTGTTGCAGAATCACAGTTTTAAGAAATCCAGTTTGTTTGCTATATTTGTCTTGTACAAATTTCATTTTAGTATGGAACCGATCCATTAAGGATAATTCCGTGTACACAAGTCAGTACTTGTTATATATCTCTTTTCTTACATGCACCTCTTGTTGAGATGATTTAAAAGTGTTCATTTCTTTTATTGTGCCTATATATATAGTTGTAGAAAAGTCAATAAATTAATCCAAGCGACACAGATTTGCAGTTCTGACAAAAATCACTGAAATGTATTTATTTATTGACATTTGTTTACTGGGAAAGTCCACTGGGTCAAGTGACCCATTTTCAGTGGAGGCCCGGGGAGAAAAACTCCACAAACACTATATATTACAAAGTAAAAACATACCTAATCTTACATAAAAGGCACATATGATTGTTAGAACAGGTGCATACATTTACAACATATGACAATGTGTTTCATTGTAATAATGACATTGAACTACACTAATATAGTCACAAATACAATACTGACAGTGATAAAAAGAGACTGGTAATGGAAATATAGAAAACAAATGAAAAATAAAAATAAAAGTAGGAAAAAATATATAAATAGAAAATAGAGTTGCAATTATCAGATAGACAAAGAGCAGAAAATGTACATTTTATGGCTGCAAGTTGATGATTTTTTTTTTAAATCGAGTTCTTAGAATATTATAACTCTTTTTAACTCACTTAGTATTGAACTTTCCTTCTCAGATTTTTATAAACTCAACCTCTTAGCACAAGATATTTTTACAACTGATTTATTTATTTAAAGGGGGTCAATGACCCAAAAATAGAGACAGATTTTAATTATTGCTTTAATAAACTTAGAAAGGTGCTAGAATAACTAGTTTTGCTAGCAGAGCATCTAAAAGGAATCACTTATTGGCGACCATCTCTTTGTAGTTTTATTTATTACAATGAGAAATAAAAAAGAAAGAAAAAATAAAACAGCTATTCTCTAGAGGTTAAAATATGTTGTATTCATTCTCCAATATGCCTCGGAAAACCATGCTTTTGAGTATATAGTTATCACATATAATGCACTTACAAATGCAAATTCAGAAATGAGCTCCACTAATCATTACAATGTATATATTTTATATAAACATTTCTAACAAAGTCCCTGCTCCCAAACCATTTAAGTTAGAGCAATGTCCTCATTTATAATCCATTAGACATTAGAGTGTTAAACTTCAATATCAAACATCTTTCCATTTTAACAATGCTTATTCTTCCAAACATCTTTCTTAAACTGTATATTCACTTGCACTAAAGCAATGCATATTAAGACTTACTAATGAACTACCTTGATACTTCTGGCATCTGTTTAGTGGCTTTATTCTTACAGTCCCTTCCTTTAACATACAAGTTCAAAGTTTCAAATTTTCCAGGCCTATGAATTTTCATGTAAAAAATCCCTCCACCTTTTCTGATTGTTTCAGGGCATCCATTCAAAGTCTATAAAATGCAGCACTGTATTAAACGATTGGTCAGATCAGAAATGTATAAAGTTAAACAATAATCTCCCTGGAGTGATAAGACATACCTTTAGAGCTAGAATTCTTTAATATCACTACATACAATGGTCAAAACTTAAAATGCTGTCTGCTGACATCCTTAACTAGAGTTTGTACTATTTGCCCAAACTATACTGATTTACATAAAACCAAATGAGAAATTTTCCATTTCCATACACACACACACACACACACACACACACACACACACACACACACACACACACACACACACACACACACACACACACGCACTCACACACACACACACACACACACACACACACACACACACACACACACACTCACACACACACACACACACACACACGCACACGCACACGCATACACACACACACACATATATATATATATATATATATATATATATATATATATATATATATATATGGGTCTACTATACATGATCAAAATTTCAAAAAAACAAAACCCATATGGCCGAGACCATATGTTCGACTTTTGAAATTTCAAACATGAAAATAAAACAAAACAAAAACTTACCTACACGTTGCTAACAGGGGGGCAAGCCCCTCTGCACCCCCATGTGGGGCTGCCCCCCACCCCCTGCAATTTAAATATACCAACTCCGAGATCGCACTACAGTGTGTAAGATGGAAATCTTCCATTCCACACTATACGGAGATGCCCATTCTGCATGGTTGAAATTTCAAAAGTTGATCATATGGTCTTTGTCATATGGGTTTTGGCTTTCTGAAATTTCAATCATGTGTAGGGGGCCTATATATATATATATATATATATATATATATATATATATATATATATATATGTGTGTGTGTGTGTGTGTGTGTGTGTGTGTGTGTATGTTCCTACAGAAACAATGGCTCCTTGACTGCATCAACCTTTCTACTTCCCTCCCTCCTATACCATACCTCTATATTTTCTAACCCACCCACTACCATTAGATCCAAAACAGAACACTGCTACAAAAAAGTGGCAAAGTTTGCCACAAATTCCAAAACCAGTACTTAATTATCATTGTATACCACTGCAAATGCTACCAATATAGTTTGGGCTAGAATTCCCTACTCACCTAGGCTACTCTATATCCAACTCAGAACACTACACATCATAAACAATAACCCCTAGCTTGTCCTGTCCTGAAAAACATAATCAAACCTTACAACCCCATTAGAACTCTTAGGTCTGAAGATAAAAAGCTTCTCACTATCTCCAAAACCTCTAAAACACCTGGACAGAGGCTATACTCTCACAGTGTAGCTAAAGCATGGAACTCACCTCCAGTATTGACCAGAAGTATTTCTGATCCAGCAGCATTTACAAATCCCTAAAGCAGCATCTTACCAACTCTTGGCTATGCTAGTGCTCTACCCCTGGCTGATCTCTCATGCACTGTCACCCTCTCCCTCCCCATACTATATAGTCTATATTCCAAAATTTCTCTTGGTCTCATCTTTCAACTTGCCTTACATTACCTAACATTAACTAACTGCCCCCTAACATGCCTGAACTAATAAGCCACCTTCTATTTCCTAAATCTATATCCTCACTGCATCACTATGATATGATCTCCCCATAAATAAAGTACAACAGCCATACCTATTGACTACATCTTACTAATCCTTCAAATACATATACTGTATGTATATATGATTTGCTTCTTCTGCCAATACTTAATTAATGTACAACAATTATAACTACTCACTGTATCATAAAGCTCCTTCAACAGACTGTACCAAGAACCTAAATTCAGAGTGTATATTATGTATTATACATATATGTTTTAGATTTCCTCTCTTAATCTCTAAATACTGATATTTTTGTTTCTTTTCCTGTAACTGTAAGAATTTATGATGTGTTCTGTTGTTTGTACTGCTGGAGCTTTTCTCCTTGGGCCTCTGCTGAAAATGGGTACTTTGGACCCAGACGGACCACCCCAGTAAACAAATGTCAAATAAATATATAGAGATTTTGGAGCCCAATTTCTTCATAGAAAATTTTATAAACAGTTATGAATCCTTTCTGTTAAATTTGGTTCGGGCCAGATAAAATATGAACTACTTTTGGGCATCTGTACAATGTAACAAGTATTTACCTCTGTTAGAATAATTTGGCAAGAATACAAGCTGCATAATAAACTGATTGATCCACCTTAATGGCTACTTTGGGCATGAATGAATGCCAAGATACTCTGTCCTTATGGAATATCAGATACGGGGGACTGACACATAAGGCGTACAATTCAGAAACTTTTCTGGCCACCAGAAAAAAAAAAATCAGGATATATTTTTAGATCTGTAATAGCAGCTGGCACAAATGGTAAAAGAGCATTTTTAGAACAAATTATAAAACCCAAGAAAGTAGTGGAACCTTAATAGGAGGCTGGATAAGGAAACTGTCTCTACGAAAAAACTAGCAAGCATTCAAGGAAGCCAAAGGGTAAGAGTAAGAAAATTTGAATGAAAAATTGAAAGTGCTGCTGGGTGTACATAGCAGAAGAATAGCCAAATGATGTGTCAAACATATGTGACAAATAATCTGAAATAGATGGCATTAGAACAGGTAAAGAATCCAAACCTTTAGTGGTAGCCCAGGCAGAAAGCATGGTCATTTAATCCTGCACATTTTCTTTTACTGGGCCTCTAGGCTGAAGTGTGGATTTTGACAACCCTTCCAGTTTGTGGAAAGTCCCTGGCTATTACTGGAACTGAAGTAATCCTGCTGACAGATACAGTAAAGGCGGGGCTGCAGCTTAGCTTGCAAGTTGGATGGGTCATGATTTTTTTAGTTTGGCTTTCAGAAAGAAGTTCAGAGTACGGAAAAATGGAAGAAAAGAGTAAACAAGTCCTATGGCCATTTCTGGACAAGAACATCCCTGGTGCATTTTCCTTAGAGAAGGACTATAGGGATACAAATAGGTCACAGAAAGGCTTCCACAGTGACAGAAAATCTTTTGTGCACATGACAGGCTAACAGACCACTTATATTGCACTAGTAAACAGAAACTGAGACTGTCCATCAGCAAAATGACATCTCCAGGAATGTGGTTGGCAATCAGAAAGTGGATGGTGGACGTAGGGTCATAGGACAGAACTCATTCCTTTATCTTCATTACTAAGTGGGCAGGAGGGAGTTCTTTTCGGCTGTTTATGTACTAAACCCATGCCATGTTGCTAGTATGGATGTCCTGGAAGACTGTAATGTAAGAAGAATTGCCCTTGTCCACAAAATATTGACATGCTGACTGGCTTGGCTTCTGTCTGTGAAACAAATTCCTTAGACTGTCTGACCTTGACAACCACCTCTATGGAATACTAGAAAAGGATTTTAGAGAGTCCAGTTTAGGGTTTTGGTCCTCTATTTCAAGTGATACTCGTAAGTGTTGGAGATGTTTATGTGTTACATCATGGAGTTTGTCAGCCGAGACCACGGAACCTTTTAAGCTCCACTGAGGGATTGTCACGTGAGGCGCTCTCCTTAGTGGTACAAATAATTCTGCAGATCAAATTCTCAGTATGACATTACTAACTTAGGAATTCATGAACACATCACTACATAATACCGATAAATTGAAATAAAATATTTTGATGAAATCACACAATTAATAAGATATATAAAAGAAAAATGATTGACTACTTAGCTTTCAAAAGTTACCTCATATAAAAAGTCTAGACAAAACAGATAGATTACTTGATTTTCTTATCAGAGTGCCCAGATGGAAAAACAAAACTACTTGAACCAACTTCCAAAAGACTTGCTGTCAGCATAAGTGACCACTTACACTGAGAGCAGGCTGAGAGCAGAGGTTTTGGAGTATGGCCCCTGATGTAAGCCGATTTATAGATAGGCCTTATTCTGAAGTAAGTCACTTGCTCTTAGAGCAAGTCCTCCGGCATCAGAGCAGACTTACACTGAGAGCAGTTCTTTTGGAATCTGGCACCTTGACATTCTTATTGGAGCATCTAATTACACTCAGCCTGATCTGAGAGGATAAATGCAATAATAATGTATTCTTTAATTCCATCAGAAAACTGAATGCAAAAAGTACAAATGTAACATTTCATGAGGAAATAATGAGAGATCACTCAGTCTCAGAACACAGTGCATGTGAACAAATTTGTATAATCTTCAACATGCAATGCCAACAAGAGGAAATGCCTCCTATAAAACTATGGCGGTACAAAGGAATAATTCCAAAATGGGCCTCTGCTGAAATTTTTTGTTGGTACTCGAGACAACTTTGAATAAACTTAATTTTCCATTCTCTGCCAAAGGAACTGGCTGTACTGCTTTCATCGTCTGAAGGTATTTTGACCAAAATCAACTGTAGAGGGTAGTATATCCAGCAGTTTTTGAACAATGGAGAAGGCCAGATACATCTCATGCTGTGCAAGCAATTAATCCTGGAACTAGGGGAGTAGAAAACTGTGTTTTGCAACAAGTGAACCCACACTTTATAACTTATTCATCTGAGGTTAACCTGTGCAATCTTGTTGTAAAAGGAGTAAAATTTCTTCTCTGTTTAGTTGGAGGCTGAGAACAGGATGAATTAGATGAAGCTGGGGGCCACTGGTGATTTTTAATATAGGATCTATCCTCCTGTGATCAACGTGGTCACTACTGTTGTTGTTTTTTTTATATTTAGTTTTCCAAGTATATTGTTTTCTCTTGAACTGCTTTTTTTAGTATTTTTGCATTATAGTGTTGTCATGTTATTGTTAGCAGCAAAGGGAAAGAATTTAGTTTGTAAATTCCTGGAAAATTTGGGAAATGGAGAATGTCAAATGTATTCAACATTGTCATTTTTCCTCCTTTTTTCTTCCAAATCCTTTAATAAAGACAAAGAAAATGAAAAGTCTGTACTTACCACTTCCAGAATCAAGGCAAGGCAGGGAAGTAAATAGTGTGGGAAGAAATAGCCAGGGAATTGTTATGGCTAGGCTTGTATAGGCCCTAGGGCTGATAGCCTAGTGCCAACCTATGAACCTATAGGGCATGATCAGCAAACTCATAGAGGAAAGTGGTGAGACTTTCTTTAAGAAAAAAAAAGCAGAGTAAGGTGAATGTTTTATCTAGACTTTCCAAATGGTCACAGTGTGAGACTACAGCCACATTCTTGATATGAAGACTTGAAAATGGGCAAACTCATTACATATGCTACAGATAGGGTATATCTGCATAAGAACTTGACTGACTTGACCATTTTGGTACAGGAGAATATTATACTGATAAATAAATCGCAAACTAAGCATATGAGATTTGGGAGACATAGGGTGAATATTAATACAGTACACAATGATTGGAACTATAGATTAATTTAAGGATTTGGGTACACAGATAAATCCATTGTTAAGTTTTTCTAATCATATCAACAAATTGGTTAATGACTGTTATAAAACTATAGGCTGTATGAAAAGGTTTATAAATTCTATGAAACCAGAAATGATTAAATAATTGTTTGTAAGCTACATTAGGCCCAAACTAGAGTATAGAATAACAGTATGGAAATATTATAAAAAATAAGGATGAGTAAATTGGAAAGAGTATAGCAGGAATATATGAAGGGCATCCATGGATGTGAAAATTTAAGTTATTATGAAAGATATCTGAACTTGTTCCATGTCTCATATACATATTTAACAGAAGACCTTATTCTGGTATCTTCGGCATATTCGGGGTTATAATATGTAGTACAGAATCATCAGATGACCTATGTAGAAAATTATATAGGAATGAGAGCTGTACTAATTAGTTCTCTGAGACAGTAGCTAATGAATGGAATAGAGTACCAAACTGCATTAAAGCAAGCGCTAGTTGACATTTTAAGAAACAACATGGACACTTACTATGGGAATGACTATTCTGGTATATTGGCAGGCTAGAAGGGCATTGTTGCCCATGACTGAAATTTTTGAATGTATTCATGCACATTCCTCTAGGAATATCCCTTTGCAGGAAAATGTTACCCCTGGCAAATTTTGACGCATTTTATGAATCTCGTGTAGCATTTACCTCTGTGACAAAAATTTAGTTATCTACTTTTGTTAGGTTAAATGTACACATACTATCATGATACTCACAGCCTTCAGCATTCTCCACTGATATTTCTCCCCACTGGATTATCAATGGCTTATTGATTGCGAATGTAGAGTAATCCTTATTAAATGTGCTTCCCTTTGCAAGTCAGGAAGTACACACAACACACACACGCGCACACACGCGCGCGCACACACACACACACACACACACACACACACACACACACACACACACACACACACCCACACACACACATGCAGCTGCATTTGGAATAGTCATTTCAGCAACAAATATAAGTCAAACATTGAAAGCGAATGGCCACACAGTGTTTTAGTGATTGTTATTATCGTTTTACTTACTGCATCTTTCAGCTGAAGGGTTCAGGAGAGCACAGATTCATGCAGGGGTGTATGTTTGCATGTGTATGTATATGCACAGGTTCTGACCCTCAACAAAATGTCCTAGTAAAATGTTTAAGTGAAATATTGTTCAGTCAGTTGTCAACTGAAAGGTGTTTATCAGCCATTAGTGATATAATTGATATCCAGCTGTATTTATGCTATGTGTGAGAGTATTGTCTGTTTTAATTAGAAATTAATCACAAATCATTCAAAGACTGACTGTTCAAAAATGATGAGTGGAACAACCCATGATACACTTCTTAATAAATAAAAACAGCAGGTATTCTGGACCTAGCTAGAGTTTGGTTTAACATGGAGTTTCAGTTGCTACCAACTACCAGAGAAGAACATTTTAAATATTTTAAACATAGGAATGTCAGACAGAAACTATGCACATGAGCCAAAGGGAAACCATAGACAACTAGTAGTCACTTTATATTTATTGTTCTTAACTAAAATTAGTCTTTCCTATAATTTCCTTGTAAATTTGCAGTATGTCAACAAGATAGTATTTCTGTTCAATGTAATAATTTCTGCTTATGTTGCAGTGACAGAAATCTGTATTGCATGTTGAATCAGTGAGTTTTTGATTAATATTCTATCTACCTTTTCTAGTTTTAAATTGGATTTTTGGCAAACAGTACTTTATGAAATAGTTTCCTTTGCCGTACGTTTAGCATGCTATTGATAATTTGCTGATTGCTACAAATGTAAAAAACACCAAACTTTATTTGAATAATCAATGAGCTGCCTTAGGTTATCTAGTTTAAGTGACAGTTTTTGCAATGAAAAAGTGGTGGGGAATAGGGAGACATGGGTATGTTCAGGTTGTGGCAAGTCCCCTCATGCTAGGATCTTGCTGGCTGGCAGCATTATTCCTGATGCAATGAGTTCTGTAGGAGTCTCAGAAGGTGAATTATCCATGAATGGCAATTTTTTCCAAGACAGTTTTAGCTGAAAAAAAGAGAATTGAGTTAATATTTCCGTAAAATATCTGTGAAATAAAGAACACTGAGACGTTTATTATGCTACATAGGCATATGTTCAGCAAAGAAAAAACTGGCTTCACTCACATTTGGACTGGAATACAGAATTTCTGCCATTGAACATAATTCCACTTATAGTAGTTCTCATGAACTTAACTACAACAGGCAGAGGTATAGAAGACAACTTCTCTGATGAGAATGTGCAATGGACTCTATTAAATTGTGAGCATTTTCAATTATCCATCATAGAATATTTTTGATATAAAGACTTGCGTGGTACTTACATCTGGTTTTGGTTTTGGTCGCTTCTACTGTCTCTACTGATGGGTTTTCAAGATTTCTCCAGCAACGTCATCATTCCTTTTTAAAACCTGATGCAAGAAAGAAGAAGCCATACCCTCAAGACTCTACAGCTGATGAATTCATTCACTTTTTTTGTACTCTTTGTTCCACTGTCTGTCAATCATCAGCCTTCTCAACAGTCAGCTGTGTCATTCATTCCTTATCATCAGGGCAAGGGATGGCCATCATTCAGATAGCCATCAGGGTAGTTAGATATTTTCATCTTTTTGTTTCCTTTGACTCTACCAGGCAAGAAGTAGGGGAATGACATGCAATGGGATGACAGTGGGTGACATTCCCTTACTTGTACAAGGGCACTCCCTTTTGGCATCCTTGCCCTACCCCCTGTGGCAGGATAAATGACGTTGCCAGTCTTCAGCAGGATGCTAGCACTTCCCAGTGTGCAGGAGCAGCCTTAGGTCAACTGGTGCCCTAGGCAAAAGGGCACCATGGCACCCTCCACCACACCACCCAGTGCCCCCATCCTGGTCTACCTACACCAAATAAATACTGGAAAAGTGCCCCTATTAAAGCGGCACCCTAGGCAGCCGCCTAGTTGGCCTATGCCTAAGGCCAGCTATGCCAGTGTGCCCCTGAGTGCATGTAAACCCGTATCTTATCCTGGGAGAGGTAAGAAGGCCCCACCCCTTCATTACTCCACCTCCATGCTAGGCTCCTCCAGTGACAGGGCTGCTAATTAAACCCCAGTTTTCTGGACATGGCCAGAAATCTGTTCCCTTGTCACGGGACTATGCATTCATTCTCTTTTTCAGTGTTTAACTACAGACATTACACAGTGACACCTGAAAGAAACTAAGCCATTCTTTCCAATTGTAGAGTAGTTTTAGAGAACGATTATGACTCTAATTGCCAGAAGAAACTGTAAAGCATGTCTTTAAATCAGGTTTGTGTAGCATAACTGTCTTCACTTCAACTCACCCCAATCAGCATTCTTTGTTTCTGGCATTTAAATGCCACCAGCATGGGGGACATGTGCATTTCATGTTAGTTCCCAATACACCTCCCTGCAGTTGTGCCCATCTTCCCATCAGCATCAGACATGTCTTTGTGGTTATAATGCAAATCCAGTAGTTCATCTTTTCAGAGCGGAACAGACCACTACAAGCTAACATGCCAATAAATGTACTGAAACATAAAACTTGACACAAATAAGCAACAGAAAGATATCAGTGACAATAATGCCAGCATTAGCACAACCTTATATCTTCATCCCCTGCACTACCTTACTCATGTGTGCTAACCCCAACCCTATCCCTACCCCTAACCCCAAACCTACACATTAGGTTAATAAACACCCTTTCGCCTAATAGTACCACTAAACAGGACATGCACATGTTCAGACACACACACACACGCACGCACGCACGCAAACACACACACACACACACACACACACACACACACACACACACACACACACACACACACACACACACACACACACACACACACACACACATATATATATATATATATATATATATATATATATATATATATATATATATATATATATATATAGGGTGGCTGCGGTGTTGTAGCAGTTAGCATTGTCACCTCATAGCAAGAGGTTCTTTGGTTTGATTCTCGGCTAGGGTGCCTTCTGTGCAGAGTCTGCATGTCCTCCTTGTGGTCACATGGGTTTCCTCTGAGTGCTCTTGTTTCCTCCCACATTCCAAAGACATGCATTAGATAGACTGGAAACTCTAATTTGGTTGTAGATGCGAGTGTGTGGTACAGATGAACTACCGCGGCAGGGCTAGCCACATGGTGGTATAAACCTTGGCTTGAGTTGATTGTCACTGTTGTAGTGACACCCCGACCCATGTGCAAAAATGGGAAAAAGGGGTTGAGGATGGATGGATACACATACGCACACACACACACACACACACACACACACACACACACACACACACACACACACACACACACACACACACACACACAGACTCACACACACACAAACACAGACACTCACAAACATAAAGCTGAGAAAGGGTAAGGGCTGAATCATGCAGATGGTGCTCTTCTCACAGATGTAGCATTATGGTGACTAAGCATAACTTCAGTATTTGCTACTGAAAATACCCTCCTGCAGGGCAGTACTAAGATAGATTCTCTGGCTTACACTTCTGGATGGCCATCCATGGTAACATGCACTAACTCAATGAGACCCCAAAAGAAGATCTGGACTTAGGAACCATGTGTGGGTTAGATGCTGTACAAATTAATTCCAAAATAAGATGAGAGCAGTAGAAGGGATATCACTGTTTATAGTATTAGGCAAGAATACAGTGGATGTGGTGACAGATCTGGTGGAATGTGCTTTAGATCAGATCATAAGGGCTTCCTATATTTATTACAACAAAAGAGAGTTCAATAGTCAGCCAGAAAGACACTGTCTTAAAGTCCACTGTCAACTCTGGTGATAGGAAACTGACCTTAGGAGTAGGAGAATCTTGCAGAAGAGTTGAGCTCTGTCTGAGAGGTCAGTATACATTCATGTATCCTACCTCTCAACCTCTTAAAGCAAGAAATCTGGACAAAGCCATAAATAATGGGGGCACATGCACAAAAAAACAGGGACACTTTTAAAGTATTGCTCTTACAAACTTAGAACATTGATAGAATAACAGATTTTGCATTAGCATGATTTTTCTGAAGGGTATGATGTCTGAAGCTCAAATGTCTGTCATTTTCTGACTGTAAATCTCAATAATTTGCCAATGATTTGTCAGAAAACCACAATTTTTATGAGAAACAGACAAAAAATATGAGGCAAAAATCTGGACATTATGCGAAATTCTGTACAGTTGAGGAGTGTCATATATAGCTGTTAGGTTATACTGTTGCACTAAGAGACTGGTTAATAAAACCTTTCGATGCTGCC